>NW_006239203.1:243549-247579 GCF_000226075.1 Solanum tuberosum | reverse complement strand
ATGTATGTTGCACTTAGTGGGATAGCCGCGTGATCCTCCCAGTACACTGTGGTTGTATACTGATAGTGCACTTTCTCTTTCTTTGTTGAGTATAGGGCATCTTTAGGCGACTATTGACATACCTCGTTTAGAAGATCAATGTTCGTCGATCGAATTCAAGGGTGAGCTAGTTCTTTCGGGCTGCCATGAGTTCTCCTTTCGTCTATGTCCACATTTCAAACTTAGACTTTTCTAGTTAGTTATTAGTTCGTTAGCTTCCCTTCTTGTTAGACTTATGGATCTTGTTAGATGTTTTGTTACATTGACTTTCAGGTTCTAGGCGTATTTTTCGCATTGTTTAGTTGTTGGATCTTTTGGAAGTTAATGGGAACTTCAGTGTTTAGCTATTTAACTTACTTCCGTAACTTAAATCCTTTAGTATATGATTAGTGTTGGTTAATTAATTAGCATTAATGGTTCTCCCACCGGAGGGTTTAGTGTGGGTGCCAATCACGATGGTCTGGGTCGTGACAAAGTTGATATCAGAGCCCAGGTTCATTGATCTCGATGTACCAAAACTAGTCTAGTAGAGTCTTGCAGAACAGTACGGAGACGTTTGTACTTTTCTTCGAGAGGATATATGACTTTAGGAAATCTCTCTATTTTCTCTTGTCTCCTTTCATGCTATAACTTGATTCCAATTGGTATCTATCGATTCGAATTGGTCTCTAACCTCCTTCACTCTTCTGTCCGTAGATGTTAACACTAGATTCAACGGCATCAGGCCTATAGCTCCCGTCAATGCTCCAGATGAGGAATCTGTAGCGAGAGGTCGTGGTCGAGGCAGGGGTAGAGAAAGAGCTAGGGGTAGAGGCCGAGGAAGAGTGGCGCCTGCTAGAGATGGAGTATCGATCAAGAATGCTCCCTAAATTGAGGCCCCTCTCGTACATCAAGAAGAGATAGAGGAGACTGTTAAGGTTAAAAATGTTGAGAAGGTTGGACAAGAGGAATAGGTGCAGGCTGAGACAACAGGCATTCCTCCTATCGACCCATTGTTAGCTCAGCAGATCATATCATTCTTGAAAGGGTTGGTTGGTCCTGGGGTGCTTCCTTCTTTTCAAGCAACTCAAGCTCCCGCCAATCCTCATATTGCTATCCATGTCCCCAAGGTGGGAGGGAATGTAGGTAATGATACTTTCTTTCGTCCTTTAATGGGTTATGTTATGACTGGTAATGAGCATGAAATGTTGACTAATTTTTGAAGCTAAAGCCTCATGTATTCTTTGGTTCTGAGAGTGGGATGCTTATGATTTTATCTTAGACTGCTATGCGAGGCTTCATAAGTTGGGAATTGTCCATCAACAAGGGGTTGAGTTCGTGACTTTTCAACTTCAAGGTGAGGCTAAGCAGTGGTGGAGAGCTTATATGGAATGCAAATCTTCAGTTTTACTTCCACTTACTTGGACCCAGTTTCATGCCCTGTTCTTGGAGAAATACGTGACTAGGACTTTGAGGGATCGTAAGAAAGACGAGTTCATGGCTTTGGAGCAGGGTGGTATGTCTGTGGCTGCTTATGAGGCGAAGTTCCATGTCTTGTCTAGATATGCTACGCAGTTGGTGACTATTGAGGAAGAGAGGATCCATTTATTTATTAAGGGACTAACTTATGAGTTGCAGGTATTATCTATTTAGATGACCTCTGCAGGAAGGAGCTTTAATGAGGTAACAGACTTTGTTAAGAAAGTGGAGGGGGTGAGGCGAGACGATCAGGCTAAAGCATTGGCTAAAATGGGCAAAAACTCGGGTAACTTTGAAGGTTTTTATGCCAAAGGGGGGAGGCCAACACTTGCAGCCAGACCAATTCAGTCTGCTATGCCCGCCTCTACAGGTAATTACTCAAAACCTCCATCTCATAATTTGATTCAGGATAGCCAGGGAGTCGCACCTACGTCGGTCAGCATGCCATCTTTTGATCGTACATGCTACAACTGTGGAGAACCTGGGTATATGAGGAGAGATTGTCCCCACCCACGAATGTTGGATTCCGCACAACAGCTATCTAGAGTATTGGTACCCACATGAAATGGTAATAATGATCGAGGGCATCCACAAGGTGGGCGAGGAGGTAACCAAGGGGTAACGTGCAACCAGGCAGGGAAGTCGCTCGACATGATGATAGGGCTTAGTGTTACGCCTTTTCGAGCAAGAATGAGGCAGAAGCGTCTGATGCGGTGATCACATGTACTATTCTCGTCTATTACCGGATGGCTAGTGTGTTATTTGATCCGGGTTCCACTTATTTTTATGTGTCCGTGTGATTTGCTGCAGCATTTGCTATGATTTGTGATATACTTTATGCCCCCATCCATGTTTCTACCCAGTTGGAAAGTTTGTCATAGTCACCTATGTCTATCGTGCTTGTCCTATTTTGTTTATGGGTTTTCAGACTTGGGCTGATTTGGTGATTTTGGATATGACTGACTTTGATATAATCTTAGGCATGACTTGGTTATCCCCCTATTATGTTGTGCTTAATTGTAATACTAAGTCTGTAACTCTAGAAATTCCAAGAAGGGAAAAGTTAGAGCGGGAAGGGGTGTACAAGCCTAAGCAGGCTAAGATCATATCCTCCATTCGGACTAGAAAACTGCTAGGGCAAGGTTTTTGGCTTATTTGGCTCATATTAAGGATGTTGAGGTTGAGACTCCATCTATTGAGTCTATTCTTGTGGTGTCAGAATTTAGAGAAGTGTTTCCCAATGACTTGCCTGGTATGCCTCCGGATAGAGATATAGACTTCTGCATTGATTTAGAACCTGGTACCCGTCCCATTTCTATCCCTCCATATCGCATGGCTCCAACAGAATTAAGAGAGCTTAAGGCTCAAATCCAAGAGCTTCTTGATAAGGGATTTATTCATCCTAGTGCTTTCCCATGGGGTGCTCCAGTTTTGTTTATTAAGAAAAAAGATGGTAGTGTGAGAATGTGTATAGATTACCGGCAATTGAATAGGGTCACTATTCAAAACAAGTACCATTTGCCTCGAATAGATGATTTTTTTGTACCAATTGCAAGGTGCATCGGTTTTTCTCCAAGATTGATCTAAGGTCTGGCTTGAAAATTAGGCCTGAGGATGTGCCCAAGATGGCGTTTAGAACCCGCTATGGGCACTATGAGTTTCTAGTTATGTCCTTTGGTTTGACTAATGCGCTTGCAACTTTTATGAGTTTAATGAATGGGGTGTTCAAAAAATTTCTTGATTCATTCGTCATAGTCTTTCTTGATGACATATTGGTCTATTTGAGAAGTGAAGAAGAGCATGCCAACCATCTTCGTATTGTTCTGGGGGTTCTTGGGAAACAAAGGTTGTATGCTAAATTTTCTAAGTGTGAATTTTGGTGGACTTCTGTTGCATTTTTGGGACATGTAGTGTCAAAACAAGGGGTAATGGTAGATCCTCAAAAGATTGAGGCGGTTAAAAGTTAGGTTCGGCCTAGCTCTGTGATGGAAGTTAGGAGTTTTGTGGCGCTCACTAGCTACTATCGATGATTTGTGAAGAACTTTGCTTCTATTGCCACTCACTTGACAAATTTTACCAAAAAAGGAGATACCATTTGAATGGACTGAAAAATGTGAGGATAGCTTTCAAAAGCTCAAGACTCTCTTGACCACCGCACCTATTCTAGCATTACCGGTTGAAGGTAAGGATTTTATTGTTTATTATGATACTTTACATTCTAGTTTGGGTGTTGTGTTGATGTAGGATAAGAATGTTATAGCTTATGTCTCGCGTCAATTGAAGGTGCATGAGAGGAATTATCCAACGCATGATTTAGAATTGGCAGCGGTAGTGTTTGCTCTTAAGATATGACGACATTACCTTTATGGTGTTAAGTGTGAAGTGTTTACTGATCATCGCAATTTGCAGCATGTGTTCACTCAAAAGGATCTGAATCTGAGACAACGAAGGTGGATGGAGTTACTCAAGGATTATGATGTGACCAGTCAATACCATCTGGGTAAGGCTAATGTGGTGGCAGACGCTTTGAGTC
>NW_006239203.1:242649-243006 GCF_000226075.1 Solanum tuberosum | reverse complement strand
TCCAAGTTTTGGAGGAAATTACATGATGAATTGGGCACACAATTCACTTTTAGTACCAATTTCCATCCACATACGGACGGGCAATCCGAGAGGACTATTCAAGTATTTGAAGACATGTTGAGGGCATATGTGATTTATTTTGGCGGACATTGGGATAAATTCTTACCTTTGTGTGAGTTCTCTTATAATAATAGTTATCACTCCAGCATAGACATGACACCATTTGAGGCACTCTATGGGAGGGGATGTAGATCACCCATAGGATGGTTCGAATCTGGAGATGTGAAACCATTGAGAGTTGATTTAGTAAAGGATACTCAAGATAAGGTGAGGAGTATTCAAGCTAAACTTCTAGCA
>NW_006239203.1:226194-242283 GCF_000226075.1 Solanum tuberosum | reverse complement strand
ATTAAGTCCGTGAAAGTTCAATGGAAACATCATCCAGTTGAGGAAGCTACTTGGGAAACCGAGAGGGACATGCGGGACAAGTATCCCCAATTGTTCGTTGATTTAGGTACTACTCCATTCCTTCTTTAGCCTATTTTTCCTAAGTTTGTCACTCGGGGACGAGTGATGGGTAAATTGGTATCTATTGTAACGATCGGGTTCTGTCATTATAGAAAAGCCAACGGGGAAATATTTTTGTACGAAAAACTTTTTCGTAGTATCTTGAGATTTCCCAACCTAGTCTATATTTGGACGAAATCGGAGTCTGTGAGGTCTAGGGATATCTAGTAGCAATTGGATGGTCTAATTATGAATTTGATCACATGAGTAGATAGATAAGTCATTAAGGAACCCGTATGACTTTACGAAATTGAATTCGGGCATTTAGAACTCCCAGAATTGATCTTAGCGTGAACGATATTTTCTGAGTGTCGTTGGTTGAAGGTGTGTTGTGAAATGGGGGTATTAGAATTATTAAACGAGCTCATTATTCCGTGCAAACCGCTATAACGGGAATTTCTGTCGCTATGGCGGGGCCGCTGTAGCGGGGTGGGTGTCGTCATGGCTGGGCAAACACGACTTAAAGTTTGAAATAAATCCCAAAAACGTTTTATTCTGCAATTTTTGAACTTGAGAGCTAAGGAACGAACCCAGGGGTTTTCTTGACAGCTTTTCACTATTCTTGAGGCTAAAGGTAATATTTTAACTCTCTGAATTCGTTTTTCAATCCATAGAACGTAATCTAATGGGTAATTATCGACAGGGAAGAGTTTTGATCTGAGAATTTTGGTGGAAAAAACCCTAATTTGGATATTGGGATCATGGGTACGATCTACGGTTGATAGAGTTGTTAGCAATTCGGGTATTTAGTAATTGTTTTATTGATTTCCGTATTATTATGATTATTTCACTACAACAAATTTGATTATCAGGGACAAATAATTTCGTCATTTATAAATTATATTTCATCACTAAAAATCTCGTGAGACAAAAAATAATTCGTCAATCATTCGTCACTAAATGTGTGTAGCTAAAAGTATACAAATACGATTTAGTGCTTCGTCGCTAAAAGTATTATTTAACTACAAAAGAAAAATCGTCCCCAAACGCTTAAACATTTGTGACAAATTTATTTGTCATAAAAAATATATTTTTTTTGTAGTTAATAGTATGCTTTGTCACTAAAAAGGTTATTACTACCGACAAAATTATATCGTCCCTAATTATTTTACTTCAATCAGTGACGACATCAATTCTCTCTAAAGTTATATGTATTTCGTAGTTGAACAAAATCTAATTTCGTCACTAATGACTATATTATATATTTAAAAAATTATTTTATTCTTAAATGTATTAATTAGGGATAAACTTATTAGGCAGAATGACCTGCGAGGCCCCTGCACTTGGTTCTATTTGTCGGTAGGATCCTTCTACTTAATTTTTTGTCAACTGAACCCTCAAACTCATTAAAACACAATATTTTAAACCCTTTTTGGACTACTAAGTAGTGTGTGTAATACAATCGCGTACACGTGGATTTCCACGTCATTTAAAAATGCCACCTAGGAAATTACATGTTAAAACTCTTAAAAAACTAAAATTTCTCTTAAACATTTCATTCATCCTTTGTTCAATCAAACCCCATACTCTCTCAACTCCGATTTTCACCCTTCATCTTCCATGATATTCTTTTATTTTAAAGGTGTATGGGTTTGATTTTCAGCGTATCTTTGTAAGTTTGTTGATTTATTCTAATATTATTTGTTTTTCCCTCATTTTTTGTCTCTGATTTTCGTTTCTGTTGGATTTTAGGGTTTATGAATTTTACAGTAATTATGGTGTGATTATTTGGTCTCTGATTTTCGTAAACTTTAAATTCATTTGAAATAGATTCATGTTTTCTCAATTGTGTTGGGTATTGTTCTTTATAATGGTTCATTGGGTACATCAGATTATCACAGTCTTTTACGAAGGAATATAGAGAATTTTTGGAATTCTTTTACCTTAAAAATCAAGCTTTTTTGTTGTATTGTGTATTAATTTGTTGTTTCTTTAGTCAAAATCATTAAGATCAAGCTATTTTTGTCACGCATGGTAAAAAAATGATTTCAACCATGGGGACACTTCAAAATCAAATAGTCACGATGAAGTAGAAGAAATTTGAAGAAAAAAATAAATTGGATCTACACAAATCTGTAGAATAAGAGTAACAATAGAAAAAAAAATAGTGAAGAAGAAATTTGTAGAGAAAAAAATTGAATGAGAGGCAAGAGAAAACTCAAATTTTGTTTAGCAACGGTGTTGAAATAAATGGACAAGAAGATGGGTGTTATAATGGCCAAAAGGGACCATTAATACCTTTTTAAAAGACTTTCACGCTCCTAATTTGAGTGTATCACACACACCTTAGCTGTTTATGCCACATATGATGCCAAGTCAAAAAAAAAGTTTAAAATGTTGTGTTTCAGTGAGCTTAAGGGTTTAGTTGACAAAATGATAAGTATGAGGGTGCAACTGACAAACGAAACCAACTACAAGGGTTTCTCGGGTCATTTGGCCAATTTATTATTATAAGAAAAAAGGTTAATGTTCCTAGTATCTCCTCATCTCAATTTTTTTAACCCCTCCCCAAGAGGAGCTCCCACATTATGCTTTCTTGGGGACTCAAACTCACAACCGTAAGGTTGAAAGTGAGGAGTGTTTACCATCTGATCAACTCTCTCTTGTCTCTCATTTTTATTTTATTTTTAACTTCATTCACTTCTTTCAAATTTAACTTATGTAGAAATAATATATTATATGATTATTTATATACATACACAAATGCATGAAATTTACCACCCACAATTATTCAAATGTAGATTATATTTTTATTAAACTGTATATTTTTTAAAATATCTTTAAATATATTCAGTACGATTCTTTCATTTTATTTATTTATTTTTATAAATTTTATAAATTATTCAGTACAATTATAAATTTATATAAAATTAAATTTTCGATTTTATTAAAAAAATTGAATAATCGGTTCAATTCCATCAGTAAATCAATTGTTTTGAAAAAAACATCGATACCCATAACTATAGTACATCATAATATATTTGAAATCCTAGTTGGTTCATTTCATTCAATTTTTCTTTCATTTTTTAGTTTATTTCAATTTTCACACGGATGGAAAAAGTTAATAGAAATGAATGATATATTTCGCACCTTTGCAAAGTCTAAATTTTTAAGTCAATGTTATCTCTGTATAGTTGCTCTACGTACGTATGTGGAATTACTATTAAATATGTACATATTTTTAGGCAGAAGCAAATAGATCTACTTAGTCTATGCAGTTTACCAATCACAAATCAATAGACACGCTAAAAAATTGGCACCAAGACTTGAGAAATTATTTTTTCTATTGTCTTTATCGATGAAAGTGTATCAAATAAAAACAAAAGTGTTAAACCAACAAGTATTAGCAATATAGTGGTAGAACCGTACCCCACTCACGATACTTATAACATGGATTGTATTTTTCAAATGATGCATTTTATAATTGCATAATTTAAGAAAATTGATGAATTGAACTTTTTCATTTTTACAAAATTGATCGAATTCGTTGGTTTTAATATTTTTCTTCTCCAATAAACGAATGAACTCTGTCTATTTCTTATGAAGCACTTGTATTATTCTTTTTGTAAGTTGTCACTTGTAATTATAAACAATTGTAGCCAAAAAAAATTCTATTTAGCTATGAATTTTTTCATCGCAAATAGTTGAATTATTTACTACAAATTTTAAGTCGTTGTTGTTTAACACCTTACATATTTTGTGACATTTTTTTTTGTCACTAATCACAGATTGATTAGAGACAATAAAATCTTTGTCACCAATTATTTATATTATTAGTGACGAAAATAAATGTCATAATTAAATCTTAATTTTTTATAGCTAAAACTTATAATATTTAACTATGAACTCAAATTTGTCGATATTGTAACAATATATTTTTTAGATGAAATTTTTTTGTGTCCAAAAATTAATAAATTTTAAGACAAAATAATTTGTCATGAATTAGTTACATTATTAGTGACGAAATAATGTGTCACTGATAGCTTTAAATTTGTGACTAACACTACTTAATAAATGACGCCAATAAATTTTTTGGTGGGAAATTTTAGTGGACAAAACTTTACTACGGATTTTTATGTTTCGTCACTAAAAGTATGTGTCTCATATATTTAAGCACGAAAAGTAAATTTTGTCACTAAAAGCGAATAATTAATGACGAATTTGATGTCGTAGCTAATAATTTTGTAGCTATACATCATAATTGTTGTAGCGAATTTGTAGACCAAGAATAAGCGGAACGAATCCGGAAATGAAAGAATCAAGTTTCTTAAGGGTTTCAAGCTTGTTTCAAGGTAGGTGATGGTTGTGATTCTATGATTGTGTGATGTATGTTTGTTCTTGCTTCATTATGATACATGTATGTATGCGAATGTTGCATTATTGATCACACTTGTTGTAAATGAGATAGATGAATGATGAATGTCATGAATCATGACTGAATTGTATGATCTTGAGAATATACTTGTGATTGTGATTGTGGCTTGTTGAATGGATCGGGTGTTGCGTTCCGACACACTAACTTGGATTGATTGCCACGTTCCGACATAATTATGAGATCGGTTGCCACATTCCGGCATAAACATTGGATCGGGTACCACGTTCCGATATGCTAACTGTTTGGATTTGGGTTCAATGAGAGGACCAGTGACGTGATGTAATTGTGAATCTTGACAAATGTGAAACTGTACCTTGTTCGTAAATGTTGATAATATTGTATATGTTCGATATATGCATGTGGTTATATTGTTGTTTTGACTTATGTATGTTACACTTAGTGGATAGCCGTGTGATCCTACAAGTACACTGTGGTTGTGTACTGATACTGTACTTGCTCTTTCTTTGTTGAGTACATGGTATCTTTAGGTGGCTATTGACAGACCTCGTTTAGAAGATCAGTGATCGTTGATCGAATTCAAGGGTGAGCCAGTTCTTTCTGGCTGCCATGAGTTATCCTTTCGTCTATGTCCACATTTCGGACTTAGACTTTTCTAGTTAGTTATTAGTTCATTAGCTTGGGGTTGTAACCCTTCTTGTTAGACTTATGGATCTTGTTAGATATTTTGGTACATTGACTTTCAGGTTCTAGGCGTATTTTCCGCATTGTTTAGTTGTTAGATATTTTGGAAGTTTATGGGAACTTCAGTTTTTAGCTATTTAACTTGCTTCCGTAACTTAAATTCTTTAGTATTTGATTAGTGTTGGTTAATTAATTAGCATTAACGGTTCTCCCACCGGAAGGTTAGTGTGGGTGCCAATCACGATGGTCTAGGTCGTGACACATATATACATTTAAAATACACTATTAGAAATTGCAGGGGGTAAAAGGTCCTCCATAAAGTTTGGTATCGTAACAACAATTTCGGCCAAAGTTGGAGTATTTTTCAGACAATTTTCCCTTAATTAAAAGGGTGAATATAAACGTGATTAAATTTTAATTATTTCCTCTTTTTCTGAGTTTGCATTTATCCGTTTTAAAATTTTAAAATTCAAATTGGAAAACATTTAGTGGAAACTAATTGATTGCAATTAAATATATTACTATCCAAATTGTTATTATTATATTAGTACTATAATTATTTAACAATTTAACTTTTATTTTTAAATTGTATTTCATAAGAAAAAATTATTAATTTGGTATTCCTAAATTTTAGCAGCATTATCTTAAATATTTATCCCGAAAGTAAAATTTTCAACCTTTTTAAAAATATTTCGAACTACAATATTTTTTAAGTTTTTAAAATTATAATAATAAATACAGATTTATAGTTATTCTCTATTTTTTAGGAATGATTTAAAATCATTTTAAAAGTAATTTTAATTGTTTAATTTTTTTATGGTGCTAACACATAGGCGCTTTCACCTCTAATGTATTTATAAAAAAATTCAATTTTAAAAAAAAATATTAAATGAAAAAACTGTAACCAATGAAATAGGGATTTTTTATTTTATTTTTAAATTTTAAAAATAATAGGGAGTTGTTTTTATTCATAAATTTTAAAAAATAATTTTAATAATTAATAAAATCTGATTTTTTGTGTTACTATAAATATAAATCTAAGAAAAAAACTATAAAATCAAATTATTTAGTTTGGTATAAAAAATGTTCAAATAAAATTTAATAAAGATTCTCGTAAGTTCCAATAATAGTTGTCATTATCATTTTCATTGATTCTAAATATTAATTTTTGAAATCCCAAAAAAAAAAAGTATTTTAGTAGTGCTGCCATTTTTTTTCTTTTTAATTAGAGAATTCAAATTTAATATATTTTAAAATTTTACAATTTTACAAAGATAGTTAACTTTATCTCCAAAATGATTTATATTAAAAATTAAATTTTGGATCATTATATTTTAAAACTAATTAAATTCTGAATTCAAAATGTAGATTTTTTAAAAAGGAATATTATTAATAAGAATCATTAAGAATGTTGCTATAAATTTCAATTATAAGATTTATTATATTAATTTTTTGTTAGATTTCGATTAAATTAAAATAATTTGAATTTTGAAGTTTTAATAATATTTTAGATTCTTGACTTTAAGTATTAATAATTAAATTATATGATACTATCTAGATTTCTTTATACATTATCATTCTTCTCTTTATTCAATTTTTTTTCTACAATGATGTTTTTACTAACTTTTTCATTTGCTATTTTATTTATAGTTCAAATAATATTGTTAATAAATTTTGACAGTTTGTCACATATTGATCTAAAAATGACTATTTCTTAAAAGAAAATAAATGCAAAACTGGAAAGTTATTTACTGTTCTGTTAGGATAATTATTACACTTTTATGTGAAGTAGCAAATGGAGCAAACTGAAATTTAAACGTTTATAGATGAAATTGCTAGAGAATATCAAATCTGCAACAAAGAAGAAGATAACATTGTCAAGAAGAAATATCAAATCAAAAAGAAAATTAAAATTTCAAAACAAATATAACACAAAATTAGACAACGTATTTCAATATTTTAACTTGTGATCTATAACTTTCAAAATTTGAATAAAAAAATATATAAGATATGAAAAAAGTATTCTTACCTTCTTTATTATAATAACACAATAGTTTCCTCAATTTGATATGAAAATAAAGTTTATAGTTTATAGTTTATAGTTTACCAGAAGAAGAGGATTGTGTGGAGAAGTTACGGATGTAGATGAGAAAGTTAATAGTAGTGTGATATTTATCTTCTGCTTGTTTTCCTTTTATTTTGTATGGACTAGTATACGTATCCGCGCGATGCACGGATTATTTTAAAAAAAACAAGAGAAATAATATATATATATATATATATATATATAACCATATTAGAGATCATTCTTTTGGATCGTTCTTATTACATAGTAACATTTTGTATGACATATGTAATTGTTATTGCTTTATTATTGTCTATTTGTTTTATTATTGTCTATTTCTTCTTTTAATTAGTTTTTCCTTATTATTCAAAATACAATTTAAAGATATCACTTATTCTAAGATGAAATCTTGTCTATGCAAAAATCAATTGCTAAAGAGTTCTTCTTGTAGGATTTATTGTTTTCTTTAAGTATATATGGATGAAAAATTAATTATATTACAAATATATACATAAGATTGTATTACAAAATTATAAGTGTAATTTTTCATCCCTTTTAACATCCCTTTTAATGTTGTACGACCCCAAGTACAGAATTGAACATGGTAGTAAAAATTGTCATGTCTTTTCATTTGTAAAATAAATATAATCACTCTTTTAAAAGCAAGAAAATAGGTATATTAGTACAACATTTAAAGCAAAATACCACTATTTTAGCTCAATGTGCTCGATTAACCTTATACCTTTCAATATCATTTTAATTAAAAAAAATAGGTATTGTATATTTGTCGATGCATTTTAAAAACCACCATAATTACGATTATCAAGTTTTATTTTGCTTTGACATTTGATAATTCACATCACTTTACTGATGAAATCATTCTTGACATTCGTGGTATTTTCAACGGATATTACACTGAACATTATAAAAAAAATATTATTTTGTTTGCTAGATTTTTTGGGTAATAGACCCCATGTGTATTTGATTTGCTTATCAATAAAAGACTAAATTTCACTTTAAAAAAATTAAATCATATTTGTTTCTTATTTTTCTTTATTGAAATATCCACAAATTAGTAATTATTTTGCTAATGATTTTTTATAAAATTTTCACTTGACTTAATATTATTGTTCATTACTCTCTTTTAATATGTTTGGTAATTATTTTTGAATTCAAATTTGAGAGTAATATAATTTATTTATTTTTAAATTACAAAACAATTTTTTACTATTTAAAATCATTTTTTAATTAAAAATCTATTAAGAATTAAAATATTGTTATTAAAATGTGTTAATTTTATTTATCGTGAAAGTAAATTTATCATCTTGAGACACAAGTATTTATTGAAATACTTCCTTATCAAAGTTATAGCTAAAAATATTCACCTGTGTTTCTGTACTAAAAACAAAAGTTGGTGCTATAGTTTTTTTTATTATTAATTTGAACTTGTTAGATCAATTTTGCTGGTTTTGTTAGTTTTTTATAAACTTACTGGATAATTTCTTGATATTCTCGAAATATTATAGGGATAAAAGAAGTGTAGTTAATATTTAAATCATTTAATTATTTCATGACATTTTTTCAAATTTTGAATCAATTTTGCTTATCCTTTTATCATTGCTAATGCATAAATTTCTAAACTTAAACTTGATTATTATTCTAGTATCTTATTCTATTTTACTAATGATAACAAAAGTATGTTCCTTATAAATTTTATAAACTTTGTCCTCAACTTAAATAATTATTAATTTCAAAAAAATTAGTATTTCATGTAAATATTAAAAAAATTTCTTTTACTTTCAACATAAAAATTTAGTCGATATTTTAAAATTTTAAGATGATCACGTGGTAATTTTATTGATATTATTATATTTTAATTAGTAATATGTTGTTTAAAACTTTGTTGATTCTTTTTTATTTTATGTATTGTGGCTTCAATTACACAATCTTATCATTAATGACTTTTTTACCATAAATTCTAAAAAAAAAATCATCTTAAATTAAAATTAGTCTTAAAAAAAATAGTACTTGCAAACTTAACAAATGACATAGTAGAAAAAAACTAAAAAGCAAATATGTATAGATAGAAATAATTAGCGATAGACTTTCTTTTAAGCACATACAAAACATATATAATAGGCTTTTAATTATCTTTTAATTGTGATCTTTCACTTGACACTATATACTTGTGGCCAGTAATATTGAAGCAATACAAAATATTGAAGCTAGCGTCACAATTTAAGAAAAAATAAACAAAGCTTTGTAATTTGTCAGAACATAAAAGAAAATAAAGAAATAAAACTATAATAAACAGCAATTTCAACTTAACATTTTCATGCCGCGAGGATCACATCAACTCAAAGCTGCAAGATATAAAACAATAGTAGTGCATATTATTTTTTATATTAGAAACTCGCATGATAAATAAAGAATTATATTTATTATAATATAAATAATCAACAAAAATCCATACTCATTTAGACAACAAATTTTCCTTCAAACTATATTTTTATTAGAAGAACAACAATAGTAGTGGACTTTAAATAGTTAAACAACTTCCCATACTGGTGATATAAACTGTAACAACTATATTGATAGTCGATAGAAGTCCACATTTCTTATCTGTAATTTAAACAATTCTTGGATAGTTTTTCATACCTTATTTTAAATTAATGCATATGATAATACACTGCTTGAAGCAATACATATGTGCTAACATTCACAATGGTGTTTATGTATTTATTTTTTGAAGATGAACTTCTCACTATGTATAGAAAATTATTTGTGAAAAATGATTGTTCTCAAGGATAATACTAACAAAATGAATAAAATTTTTCTGAAAAAAGAGCACAAATATTTATAGAATGAATGAAACAAATGGATAAATGGGTAAGTGGTTACCTTTATTTTAGGAATTCAGTATTGATGAACGGCCAATCATATGGATTTTTTCAATAATCCAGAGGACTCAAACAAGGAGACCCCCTGTCACCAACCCTTTTCATCATTACGGCAGAGGTTCTGGCAAGGAATCTAAATAATTTGTATGATGCTCATGAGTTTAGAGGATATGGTATGACAAAGTGGAGCCCGAAAATAAATCACTTATCATATGCTTATGACACAATACTATTTTGTTCAGGGAAGAAAAAATCTATGAAAATGATGATGAAGGTATTACAGGAGTATGAAAGGGCATTCGGACAGATGATCAACTTGGAGAAGAGTATGTTCTATATTCATGAGAAGACTCTAGTGAGGGTGGGTAATCAAGAGGATCACAAGAATCAGACAAGGTAATTTTCCATTAATTTACCTCGGTTGTCCAATATTTTATGGGAGAAAAAACAAGATGCACTTTGAAGAATTGATTATGAAGGTAGGGAAGAGACTAAGTCTATGGCATCATAAATTGCTATCGTTTGGAGGCAGATACACCTTAATTGCACATGTCCTACCTTCTATGCCTATTTATCTACTATCAGCAATGAACCCTCCCGTTAGTGTGATTGATCATCTACATAAAACTTTTGCAAATTTCTTTTGGGCAAATACGACGAGATCGAGGAATAAACATTGGGTGTCATGGGAGAAGATGTGCTACCCTAGGGAGGAAGGAGGAATAGGTTTCAGATAACTACATGTGGTGGCAAAAGCTCTTTTTGCTAAGCTATGGTGGAACTTCAGAACCTCTACAACATCTATGAGGAGTGAGTTTATGTGGAATAAGTACTGCAAAAAACTCCATCCAATGATGGCAAGGGGATATAGGGCATCACATGTTTGGAGGAAAATGATGACAATAAAGGATGAGGTTGATCATAACATATGGTGGCAGGTAAAAGCTGGAAATTTGAGTTTCGGGTTTGACAATTGGACTTGACAAGGTGCCCTATTATGTAGAAGGAGAAAATGCAATAGAAGAAGAACTGGAGGTACAATATTTAATAAAGGATAGAGAATGGGATACACAGGGATTGAGCAGCAAATTATCTGAATAAATGACAACTCATGTTGTGGAAAACATAAAACCTCCTATTTATACACAAAAGATCGACAAGTCTTGATGGGGAATACACGGCATTTCATGGTAAATAAGCCTATGAACTGTTGAGACGAAGAAATGAGAAGAAGGAAGAGTACAGGAGGATCTGGACAAACGATTTACCATTCAAAAAATTTCTTATGGAAGGTTTGGAAAAGAAAGATTGCTACAGATGATAACCTGAAAATCATGAAGATTAGCACTGTGTCCAAATGTTGGTGTTGTGAGGAAACGAAAGAGGAAAAAATGACCCATCTATTTCTAACCGCACCCATAGCTACTAAGATATGGAGGAATTTTGCTATCTTTGCAGGGATAGACATTGAAGACATGCACTGGAAGCAAATCGTAAACACCTGATGGACAATGGACACAACTCCTGTAACACCCCGGAAACTAGTAGATTAAACTAGAGCCTTATGTGAGGGTTAGAGTCGTAGAAATGAATTCCCGTACTTAGAATGAAGGGTTTAGGGGTTAAAGTCAAGGTACGACTCCCTAAAGACCAACCAAGGGTCCTTGAGGAGGACCCTAGCAAAACAACCCTATAAATCTGCCCCAAGGTAGTGCACCCATGGAGGGACCCACGCCTCGTGGGTGAGGGGAGTCGTGGGTCATAGTTACAGTACCTCCACCCACAGAAGACAAACACACCCCGTGGGTCCACCCACGGCCCGTGGGCGTGGTCTCGTGGGTGAGGCAGTGAAGGTGGGTTAGGCGGTTAAGTTGGGGGTTAAGGGAACATTCTAGAATTAATTAGGGGTTAAATGGTGTCATTTTATTAGTAATTAGACCACATATATAAAGCTATTAGAACCTTAATTAAGTGATTCCAAATCATTATTTCAATTCACCCAAAAGAGACCCAATTCCCTCCAAGAAATTCTCTCTCTAGAAAACTCAAGAAGAAGAAGGAGAAGAGGGTCAAACTAGGTCAAATTCCCCCATTGTTTCAAGCTTTCTAGGCCTTATAATCAAGGTATGATAGCTTATTCATCCATGGATTCTTCCATCCATGGAGCCCCCTAGATTTCCCCCAATTGTGAAGATGAACCCTAATACTAGCTAGGGTTTCTTCCTACATTGTGGGTTAAGTTGAGTATGAATCCAACTGAGTGGATAGTACTTATTTATGATTGATTTAGTATTGAATTATTTTATTATAATGAATTTACATGTTTTTCATGGTTAACCCTAATTTAATTGATGAAATTAAAGTAATGTGGGTTATGCCTTGTGAAGGGAAATTGAGGATTCATAGATGATCTTTTAGAATTGGTGACATGTATAGTAATTTTTCAAGAATAGAAGCATGTAGACGTGAATTGAATTAGAATAATTTATATGTGATGGATCATGACTAGTAAAGTTTGAGGTTGAACCTTTATGAGGATATATATGACTAGAATTGCTTAAGAATGAAGCATGTGGTTAGATTGTCTTGAGAATTAGGCATATATGATGATCATGTGAAGTATTTCTTGAGAGTAAGACTTATAGTTATGAATGTTGACTCCTAGGGTTTTGAAGGTAAATCAAATGTGATGAATTATGTATGTTAAGGCCCTAAGAGGGAAGTTGATATGATGATGGTAGATTGTTAAAGTTGAGTCCGAGTTTCTAGTAGCAATCTCCTTATCCCATAAACTATGTGCTCCCGTAGGTTACTTAGATATTGGATCCACCCAAGCTAAGAGTATGGTTCTACCCTCGGCAAGTAGAACAACCCTTTTTTTCGGTGTGGGATAGACACCAGATTCCATGTAAGCTCACATGGTCTATGTCGGTTAAGGCTTATGTCCCCAATAGGGTAGTAATATGAACAAGGATATGAATTATGAACTATGGTTACCTAGGAAGCTTTACTTAGTATGAGTAGGATTATGGGATCTTATTCATGCATTGCACAAGTATTCTTTGACGATATTCATGGTATGTTCCTTTTATGTTATGATGATCTATATGATTGAATATGCTTATGCTTATCCTTATGATGCATGCTTAGTTTATTGTGCTATAGTTACCTTCCTTGTTATGATTGACTAAAAAGGTGAGATATTCCCTTGTCTATGAAAAGTAAGCTAAGGATGATATCAAAGATGGTAAGTATGATTATGATGACCCAAAAGTGGTTCTTATGGTGGATGGGATTATGGGGTATCATTCATGCATTGCACAAGTATGCTTTGAGGTTACTTGAGAAGTAGTTCTCTTATGATATGAAGATCTAAGTATTTACTATGCTTATGAACATGATGTATTTACCTTATGTTATGGATTAGGCCTTACGCTGACTAATGCTTATATTATGCTTATGTTGGAGATTAGGCTTATGACTATGTTGTTGTCTCTTATGTTTGTGGCACATATCTTGTGATTGACTAACTCTTATGTTATGCTAGCTATCATATTTAGTACATTATTGTACTAACGCATACTTTTTCCTACATTCATATCAAATGTAGGATTCGACGATATTGACATCCATTCTCGTGGCTAGGTTCATAGTAGATCAAGAAGAGAATATTTGGTGAGTCCTCATAGCATCGAGGAATTGATCATCCTTTCCTTTTATGTCTTTCTTTTTATGTTTAGATTGTATATGGGCTGTGTCCCTAACTCTTTTCAAAGTATTAGATGGTTTGAGACAAGTGTAGTAAACTTCCGCTTTGTTTTATGAGACTTCGATTGTTATGAAAAATGTTTTAAATTTTTGCACTTTTCTATTATCTTATGTTATGATATGCTAAGGGCTTGTATGAGACCCCTTCGGGGTCAAGTACGCCATGTTATGTCTAGGGGGTATGTTGACACCCAATTTTGACTCTTCACAATATAAATTAATCATTGAGCTTCTTCAATTTCAAACGATTTAAAATAATTAGTTTTAAAAAATTTCAAAAAATAATAATAAAAAAATTGTTCGCAAGCTATTTTTAAATAGATTTGTCTCCATTTTTTTTAAATAATTTTTTGAATGTTATATTTCATATAATTATGTGTATGATTAATATATTTTATGAATATTCGAAAATCGTTTAAAAATGATTTTGTTTTAATTAAATATTTGGTTAATTAGTTTAGTTTAAATTATGGTTATAATTTTAAATAATTTAGTTTATAATTAAGTTAATTATTTTATTTTGTTAAGATTAAGAAGCTTGTTGTTTAATTAAATTAATTCGTCTTATTTAAGTTTTAACCAAATTCGTCAATTAAACTCAATTTGATTAAAGTCTTAACTCTAATTGGCTACAAGTGAAAGTCATTTAGCCAAGTCTTAAATTCAAGTCTAGCCATTTTGACTCAACCCTTATACCAATTTTGAGCCCAATCTCAAGCCAACGTTGAGACCAAGATTGGGCCCAAAACAATTTCCCTTTCTATTTTCCAATTCAGCCAGCACAATTCAATACCAATGACCCGGCCCAATCCCAAAATAGAAGAAACCCATTTCATCAATATACGTACAACGATACCACCTGACCCCGCCTTGTTCTTCTTCTTTGTTCCGTTACAGCGACCAAATCGCTGAAATCCAGCAAAAAATCGTGACCCAGTAAGCGAAGCAGCGACGCCAGTCAACATCAATCGCGTAAATAGCTGTTGGATTAAAAGATCCAACGGATTTCCCCCCTAAATTGCCCAATTTCCCCCCATAAATAGTTTCCCATGCTCAAGTGATGAGGAAACATTTTGGAATTTGGTTCTGAGGCAATAGTCACTTCTACACTTAAAAATTTTTATATCTAGTTTTCTGATTCTAAATTCCGAGAAGATCGCCGCTCAAATTTTCTTAGCTTATTGTTCGTATTCGAAGTTCCATGTGAAAGTTGTTTCGTGGTCAAGCTTGTCGTCTCGGAACGCTGCTTCGGAAAAGTTAATTTCTCCCCTCCCTTACATTCCGTTTCTATATAGTATGTGTTATGCGTCCGATATTTAGTGGAGTTCAGTTATTGAGAATAGTTGGTTTCTCCGTTTTAGTCTTTGCTTTCAGTTTTGTTTCTCTTGTGAGTTCATTAAGATGTAATCTAGAATGCATTAGTCACGTAGTCTGTTCCTCTATTATTTACTCGTCGTTTCAGTTTTGTTATCTGTCATTTGATTCATTATCCTAGACTCTCATCCATGTTAGCCTCAACTTGTAGGATTTATTTATGTTCTCATATAATTGGAATGTTGTCCATGTTCCTTTCGGTTTCAGCTCATGATACTAAGTTTGTAGCTCATTATGTCTCATTTTTACTTGGCTCATAGTCCTATTATTGGCTTATTTCCAAATATGCATCGAGTCCTACGTGTTAAGGTTGTTTGATTTGACAATATGATTATTTCTAAATGCTACACTCATGAACCTGTTATGGATCCTGATAATATGTTTGCTGCCACTAATTTGTGTTATCTCCTGTATTCAGGTTAGGAAAAACTAGAAACAGAAAAAAGATGAAACAAACAGAAATAATAATCTGAGTCCACAGAACTGATTTCACGTATCAGGACACTTCATAGAATACTAAGTGCCAACGATAGTTAGTCAGTAATATAACCCAACTAGTGTGTTGGGGTCGAATCCCACAGGGAGTGGTTTGTAATTGAGAATCAATAGGCAAGTAAGAATATGCTCAAGTCAATCATAGCTAAAAACATTTTACGAAGAAAAACATAATTCAAGTTTGGGGTGACACAAGTATCAAATATCGGAGGGGGGGTTGTTTGTTTGTATTATCAACTAAAACAACAAATAACACGAAAATGCGAAATATGGAGACAGGTTCTTGGGATGTGATTGGATTATGGGCTAAG
>NW_006239203.1:223690-225880 GCF_000226075.1 Solanum tuberosum | reverse complement strand
ATTCAGTAATTTTGGTTTTAAAACCTCTCTCTCGAGCAAGCCAAAAATATGAAGTTAAGATTGTATTTGTAACTACAACCCATTAAATTCCACCACAATTACTGAACAAAATCACCTTTAAACAACAAATAAACTATCAATTAACAATACTCAACAGTTGAATCAACCCATAATCACATAATCACACCCCAAGAATTAGGGTTTTAGCTAGACATAGTAAACAGGTAGAAATCGTTACCAAATTGTGTTTCCATCAACTAGGTAAGATTAATATTGTCTTTACAGAGGTATAATATGAAGAATCTTCAACACTCACTTCCAATTTCTTAGAAATGGAAATCTTCAAAGCTAAGGAAAATATTTTCTCCAAAAACTCAGTTCTAAGCTCTAACCTTCAAAACAGATTAATATTTGATTGATACAAAAATTAGATACTAAACTAAGAATTTAAAAATGTATTTATAGTCTCCCAAAAATGTGTTGCGAAGGACCAGTCGGCGCAATAAGTCGGGATCGCCTATCCACTCAGCGATCCACCCTTTGGTCAATTCGATCGCATTTTTTCTTTAGCCTTCAGTGTCTTCAAGTTCTGTAACTTTGGGCGATATAACACTGCATCGCGGAACCGTTCGACGACTCGCCGACTGCTCATTTCTCTCGCTGACTTAATTTTCTCCTTCAGATCTTGGCACACTAAAATATTAGGCGAGACCATGGACATTCGATGACTCGCCCAATGGTTTAGGTGATCCTCAGGCCGTTTTTTCTTCATTCTTTTATCTGTCTTGTTCCTTTTTGCTCATTAGTGTCCATGCTTTGTTCCTAAATCCAAATCCTGAAAATCAAGGATTTACATAAGTTATTGGCACAAAATATGCATTTGAGGACACTAAATCTATTAAATAAAGCCCTAAATGAGTCCAAATTGTGGACTCATCAAGAACCCACTGTGTTTCTTTAAGAAATTTAATCCCCTTAAGTACCCGAGGTTACAAATTAATTCCTTCCAAGATAAAATGGATTAACTATTAGAGAAGTAGCGGTACCTCAAACTTCACTAATTTCAGCGAACGCAAGAACAACAACGAGAGCACACACAACCTTAGTCGATCGATAATTTTGCTTTTGTAAAAAAATGTATGTAGAGAGGAAAAAAATTTCAGTATTGAAAAACGGAAAAAGACTCTCTATTTATAGCCACTTGCAGCAAGGAACACGTCTGTTCGGACAATGGTGTGAACACATCTGTTCAAACATGTCTTTCCAGAACATTGTGTCTTTTGGGAAAAATAACGTCTTATCGGTAGAAGTAGATCCCTTCAGAACGACTTTACCGTTACGCGCGAATTTTAAATAATTCCGTTATGCAAAATTAATTATGTTAATTAACTAACATTATGAATTAATTTATAAGCGAAAGGAAATCAATTAATGAGATTGATTAAATAATTTTGTCCAAAATTATTATCAATCAATCACATCATTTGCCAAATCCAAATCCAAAGACGAGCGAGCGACGACGACGGCGCGAGGGGGCACCTTCTTCTTAACCCTTTAAGAAATAAGGAAAGTGTTTCCTAATATAAGGACAACAATTTTCCTTTCTTCTACCAATATGGGAGAAATGACTTTTCATTTTCAATGACTTTCCATTTGAAATAACTTTTCATTTTCCCTCCAAAAATTGGTTCCCTCACATTTTCTTCTCTTCTGATTTCTCATTCACACCTTGCTAAAACCCAATAATCCCCCACATGAATGGGGAATGACTATTGTTAAAACATATGCATGAAAAACTTGTGTGTCTCGTAAGTAAGGGTTAATTGCATCTGGATAAGTAGGTTTCCCTTTAAACTTTATGTAGTGAACATATATCAGATATACTCGGTCAATCGGTAGATTGATATCTTGAACCGTCGAGATTTGGTGTATACCTAGACAACATAAGTCACACAATCAACCCTTGAAATATTTTTGGTTCTCAATATTTTGTTCATTTCAGCCATGAAAACGTCTTGGTTAATAAGTGCTTAGAGAACTGGCCTTACCGGATTCTCCTTGAACCGGCTTACACTTCACACTTACATATGTGGTTTCTAAATGTGTTATCCCGTAGATACACCATTTGATATACCCTGTATCAAACTTAGAAACCATTAAAAAGTCCTTATGCCTTTATCCTGGTTACTG
>NW_006239203.1:208847-223541 GCF_000226075.1 Solanum tuberosum | reverse complement strand
TCTTCTAGGTAGAGTTACCGCCACGATAACTTGTTCTTGGCCATAGTCCCATTCCCGTCGATGATCTCTCAACTCCCTCTCTAGTTAGGCCTTTTGTAAGTGGATCTGACACATTATCCTTTGACTTTACATAGTCAATTGTGATAATTCCACTAGAGAGTAGTTGTCTAACAGAGTTATGTCTTCGTCTTATGTGACGAGACTTCCCGTTATACATAACGCTTCCAGCCCTTCCTATTGCAGCTTGATTATCGCAGTGTATGCATATAGGGGCCATTGGTTTGGGCCAAAACGGAATATCTTCTAAGAAATTCCGAAGCCATTCAGCTTCTTCACCTGCCTTCTCTAAGGCGATAAATTCAAAATCCATTGTAGAGCGAGCTATACATGTTTGTTTGTATGATTTCCAAGATATTGATTCTCCACCAATGGTGAAAACATATCCACTTGTGGATTTCGTTTCAGTTGACCCAGTAATCCAATTTGCATCACTATATCCTTCAACACCTGCTGGATATTTGTTGTAAAGCAAAACATAGTTTTGAGTGTCATCTAAGTACCCCCAAAACTCTCTTCATTGCCATCCAATGATTTTGATTGGGATTACTTGTGTATTGACTCAGTTTACTTATAGCACTTGCTATGTCTGGTCGAGTACAATTCATGACATACATCAAACTTCCCAATACTCTGGAATAATTCAATTGAGACTGCCTTTCACCTTTATTCTTAGCAAGATTAAGGTTCACATCAATTGTGGTCTTTGCCCTTTTGAAATTCAAGTATTTGAACTTTTCAAGTATCTTTCGAATATAATGATATTGAGACAATGCTAGACCGTTAGGAGTTGTATGAATCTTAATTCCTAATATCAAATAGGCAACTCCTAAATCTTTCATATCAAACTTACTAGCGAGCATACGCTTAGAAACTCTTACATTAGCAATGTCCTTTCTCATTATCAGCATGTCACAACATATAGGCATACAATGACGTCCTAATTTGGAAAGTCTTTAATGTAGACACACTTATCACATTCATTGATCTTAAATCCATTTGCCAACATGGTTTGATCAAACTTTGCATGCCATTGTTTCGGTGCTTGTTTTAGTCTATAAAGTGACTTAACAAGTTTGCATACTTTCTTTTCTCTACCGGGAACTACGAAACCCTCAGGCTGTTCAATGTAAATCTCTTCTTCCAGCTCTCCATTTAAGAAGGCGGTTTTCACACCCATTTGATGGATTTCAAGACCATATACTACAGCTAGGGAAATTAACATTCGAATTGATGTAATCCTAGTCACTGGCGAGTATGTGTCAAAATAATCAATACATTCTTTCTGTCTAAAGCCTTTGACAACAAGTCTTGCTATATATTTGTCAATAGTTCCATCATCTTTCATCTTCCTTTTGAAAATCCATTTTGAACCCAAGGGTTTGTTTCCTAGAGGAAGATCAACTAACTCCCAAGTATGATTGCTTAAGATTGATTCAAACTCATTATTGACAGCCTCCTTCCAAGAGGTTGAGTCGCTAGACAATATAACTTCCTTGAACGTTTGAGGCTCATTTTCAAGAAGAAATGTTACAAAGTAAGATCAAAATGAAGTAGCTTTCCTTTGACGTTTACTGCGCCTTGGACTCTCTTCATTAGGTACATTCTCGTTTGGTTCTTCTTGAGGTCATTTATACCCCCCACTAGATGACTCAAGTCTAGTTTTATACGGTAAATATGTTCAAAGAATTCAGCATTATCTGATGGAATCACCGTATTGTCATGAATATCCGGATGTTCATACTTGTGAATCAAAAATTGACATGCCTTACTATTTGTGGCATATCCAATGAATATACAATCCACAGTCTTAGGTCCTATTTTCACCCTCTTAGGTATAGGAACCTAGACTTTGGCTAGACACCCCCTCAGTTTGAAATATTTCAAGTTGGGTTTTCTACCTTTCCATTTCTCATATGGAATAACATGTGTCTTGGTGTGAGGCACTCTACTGAGTATTCGATTTGATGTAAGGATAGCTTCTCCCCATAAGTTTTGTGGTAAACCTGAACTTATAAGTAAGGCATTCATCATTTCCTTTAAAGTTTGATTTTTCCTTTCCGCAATTCCATTAGATTAAGGAGAGTAAGGAGCATTAGTTTGATGGATGATTCCATTTTCCAAACATATTTCTGCAAATGGAGATTCATATTCTCCACCTCTATCACTTCTAATCATTTTGATCTTTTATCCAACTGATTTTCAACTTCAGTTTTATATTGCCTAAATGCATCTATTGCTTCATCCTTACCATTCATAAAATATACATAACAATATCTAGTACAATCGTCAATAAAAGTTAAGAAATACTTTTTCCCACCTTGTGATGGTTATGACTTCATGTCGCAAATGTCAGTGTGAATCAGTTCTAAGGGGTATGAATTCCTTTCAACAGATTTATAAGGATGCTTAGCATAATTAGATTCAACGCAAACTTGACATTTTGATTTATTGCCCTCAAATTTAGGCAAAATATTTAAGTTAATCAGTTTTCGCAAGGTTTTGTTATTGATGTGTCCCAAACGTTCATGCCATAAACATTTAGACTCAAGCAAGTAAGAATAAGCAGAATCTTTATTCATATCAACTGCAATTACATTGAGTTTGAAGAGGCCCTCAGTGAGGTAACCTTTTCTTACATACATCTCATTCTTACTTACTGCAACTTTATCAGAAACAAATACACATTTGAATCCATTCTTGGTAAGAACTGGTATAGAAACTAAGTTGTTTCACAATTCCAGAACATACAAAACCCTGTTCCAAGTCACCACCTTGCCCGAGGTACGGGTTCTTACATGCGCGGGTAGGGACAATCTCTCCTCATATGATCAGGTTCTCTACAATTATAACAAGTGCGATCAAAAGATGGCCTGCTGCCTACCGAAGGTGCGGCTCCCTGGCTATCCTGAATCAAATTCTGAGGTGGAGTTCCTAAGTAATTACCTGTAGAAGCGGGCATAGAGGATGGAATTGGCCGGGCTGCAAGTGTCGGCCTACCTGAACCTCTGGAGTAGGAACCCTGAAAGTAACATGTGCTCTTAGCTTCCTTAGCCAATGCTTTAGCCTGACTGTCTCGCCTCACCCCGTCCACTTTCTTCACAAAATATGTTACCTCATTAAAACTTTTCCTAGGAGAAGTCATGTGCACATACAATACTTGTAACTCAGAATTCAGTCCCTTGACGAATAGATTGATTCTCTCTTCCTCAGTACTCACCAATTGTGTAGCATATCTAGACAAAGCATAAAACTTAGCCTCATAAGCAGCCACATACATACCACCTTGCTCCAAATCCATGAACTCATCCTTCTTACGATCTCTTAAGGTTTGGGGCACATACATTTCCAAGAATGGACCATGAAACTGGTCCAAGTGAGTGGGGGTAAAGCTGAAGATCTGCATTCCACATAAGCTCTCCACCACTGTTTAGCCTCGCCCTGAAGCTGAAAAGTCACAAACTCTACTCCATGCTGATGGACGATTCCCTACTTATGAAGCCTCTCATAACAATCTAGGATGAACTCATAGGCGTTCTCACTATCAGAACCATGGAACACATGTGGTATCAATTTCAAGAACTTAGTTAACATCTTGTGTTCATTACCAGTCATAACCGTACCTAACAAAGAACGGAAGAAAGCATCAATACCTATAGTTCCACCCACCTTAGGGACAATGATAGCAATAGGGGGATTGGCGGGAGCTTCAGTTGCTTGAACTCTAGGGAGAACTCTAGGACCGACCAATCCTTTCAGGAAAGACATAATCTGTTGAGCTAACACTGGGTCTAAGCGAGGAATACTTGTAGTCTCAGCCTGCACCTCTTCATCTTGTCCAACATCCTTATCATTCTCAACCTCTACATTCTCTTCTATCTCTTCATGGTACGCAGAAAGATTCTCATTTCTAGGAGCATTCTCAACCGAAGCTCCACCCCAGCGGGTGCTACCCTTCCACGACCTCTACCCCTTGCTCTTTCTCTACCCCTCTCTCGATTGCGACCTCTTGCTATGAAATCCTCAGCGGGCTCACTGACGGGAGCTACAGGCCTGAAACCGTTGAAACAAGTGTTAACCATCTGCGAACAGAAGAGTGAAGGAGATTAGATACCAATTTGGATCACCAGATACTAATTGGAACAACGTTATAGCACGGAAGGAGACAAAAGAAATAAAGAGATTTCCTAAAGTCCTATAGCCTCTCGAAGAAAAGTACAGACATCTCTGTACCGTTTCGCAAGACTCTACTAGACTTGTTTTGGTACATCGAGATCAACAAACCTAAGACTCTAATACCAACTTTGTCATGACCCAGACTGTCGTGATTGGTACCCACATTAACCCACCGGTGGGAGAACCGGTACTACAACCCAACTAACCATATTAACAAGAACTAAAGCATTTAAAGATACAAAAGCAGGTTTAAATGTCTAAAGGAAAATTAGGGAGTTCCCATAAACTCTGAAAGTCGAACAAAATAATTGCGAAAATAATGCCTAGAACCTTAAAGTCATTGTACCAAAACAACTACTAATGACAAGTCTAACTAAATGGGTGCAACCCCAAACTAAACATAAGAATATCTAAAATACTAGTCTAAGTCCGAATAGAAATGGACTAAACATATCGAGAACTTATGGCAGCCTGGAAGAAGTGGCTCACCCTTGAATTCGATTGATCACTGATCTTCTAGACGAGGTCTGTCAGTAGCTGCCTAAAGATGCCCTGTACTCAACAAAGAAAGAGCAAGTGCAGAATCAGTACACAACCACAGTGTACTGGTAGGATCACACGGCTATTTCAATAAGTGAAACATAAACGAGTAATCATAACATAATAAAAAAGGCATATACCGAACATATACAATATCAATCCTCAATCAGGATCAATGTACCATTCCATATTCTCAATAATACATCTATATGACAAGTCAATGGTCCTCTCATGGAACCCACACCCAAACTGTTAGTGTACCAAAACGTGGTACCCGATCCCAATTACTGTACCGGACGTGACACCCGATCCCATATATGTGCCGGAACGTGGCACTCGATCTAAGTTAGTTTGTTGGAACGTAACACCCGATCCATTCAACAAGCCACGAGCACAATCACAATGTACATTCTCATAATCATACAATCAAGTGTTGATTCATGGCATACAATCATTCATTCATACTTATTTATGATTAGTGTGATCAATAATGCAACATTCTCATACATACATGCAGGAAAATTAAGTAATTACTAACATATATCACACCAACATGAAATCACAACCATCACCTACTTCGAAGAAATCTTGAACCTTTCTAAGAAACTCGATTCTTCCCTTTCCCGATTTGTTCCGCTTGTTCTTGGTCTAGAAACAATCAATATAATGTGAGGATCAATAAATGAAGTCTAATTACCCGGATTACAATCAAAATCATCAACCCTAGGCCAAACCTAAGATCCCAATACCCAACTTAGGGCTTTTTCCACCATTAACCTCAGATCAAACCCTTCCCCCAATGATAATTACCCAGGAATTTAAGTTCTACGGATCAAGTTATGAATTAGGGGAGTAAAATCCTTAACTTTAGTGCTAGAACAGGTGGAAAACTGTCAAGAACTTGCCCTGGATAGTCTCCTAGTTCTCAAGAACGAAAATTGCAGAATAAAACAATTTTGTGGTTTAATTCCGACTTAAATCGCGACTGAGCCACTACTGCGGACCCCATCCCACCACAACGGCCCCACCCTAGCATTATAAATACTACCTGGCGGCTTACACAGAGACAAAACCTCGGAATTTGAGTTCCCAACCCCTATTTCACAACACACCTTTAACTCATGACACTCAGAAACTACATGTTCACGCTAAGATCAGTTTTTGGAGTTCTACTTGCCTGAATTTGATTCCGTAAAGTCGTACGAGTTCCTTAATGTCTTAGCTATCTTTTCATGTGATGAAATTCATAATTAGATCTCCCTTTTGATACCATATTTCCCTAGACCTCACAAACTCCGATTTCGTCCAAATCTTGACTAGGTTGGAAAATTTCAAATTACTACCAAAAATTTTCCGGCCCAAAAATTTTCCCCTTTGGCTTTTCTGTAACGATTACAATAGATACCAATTTACCCATCATTAGTGCCCGAGTGACAAACTAGGTAAATGGGCTAAAGTAAGGTTAGAGTAGTACCTAAATCGATGAATAAGTGGGGATACTTGTCTCGCATGTCCTTCTTGGTTTCCCAAGTAGCTTCCTCAATCGAACGATGCTTCTATTGAACCTTCACCGACTTAATCTTTTTGGTCCTTAGCTTCTGAACATCACGTTCAAGAATAGCAATCAGTTCCTCCTCATACTGAAAGTCTTTGTCTAACAAAACTGAGTCCCATTTTATAATGTAATCCTCGTTACCATGATATCTCTTCAACAAGGACACATGAAATACTGGATGAACTCTTGATAGGTTAGGAGGTAAAACCAATATGTACGCTACCGGTCCTACACAATCAAGAATCCCAAATGGTCCACTGTATCGAGGACTAAACTTTCCCTTCTTACCAAATCTCATCACCCTTTTCATAGGTGACACCTTAAGAAGAACTTTCTCACCAGTCTGAAATGACATATCTCTTACCTTATGGTCTACATACTTTTTCTCTTTACTCTGGGCTGCTAAAAGCTTAGCTTGAATTCTCCTCACTTTATCTTGGTCATCCTTCACTAAATCAACCCCGAAAGGTTTTACATCTCAAGCCTCAAACCATCCTACGGGTGATCTACATCCCCTCCCATAGAGTGCCTCAAATGGTGCCATATCAATGCTGGAGTGGTAATTGTTATTATAGGAGAGTTCATACAAAGGTAGGAACTTATCCTAATGTCCTCCAAAGTCAATCACGCAGACCCTCAACATGTCCTCTAACACTTGGATAGTCCTCTCTGACAGCCCGTCCGTCTGCGGATGGAAAGCTATACTAACAGTGAGTTGTGTTCCCAATTCATCATGTAATTTCCTCCAAAATTTGGATGTGAACTGCGTACCATGGTCTGAGATGATAGAAAGGGGCACCCCGTGCAACCTTACTGTCTCTTTTACATACACCTTAGCCAATTGTTGCACATTATAATCTATCCTAACTGGGATAAAATGGACTGACTTAGTCAATCTGTTAACCACTATACAAAAAGAATCAGACTTCCCTAAGGTCTTGGGAAGACCAACCACAAAATCCATAGCTATCCTTTCCCACTTCCATTCCGGAATTGGCATTCTCTGAAGCAAACCTGCAGACCTTTGATGTTCATATTTTACTTGTTGGCAATTTTGACACTTAGCCACAAACTCCGCTATATCTTTCTTCATGTCAGGCCACCAATAAAGTTGCTTCAAATCTCGGTACATCTTGGTCACACCCATATGAGTGGAATACCGCGAACCATGGGAATCTATCAACAATTTCTGAATCAAGTTGTCTATTCTAGGAACACAAATTCTTCCTTTAAAGTTGAGCACACCCCTTGCATCAAGAGTGGTCTCTTTTGCCTTGCCAGACACTGTCTTCTTTCGAAGCTTATTCAAATTGTCATCTTACAACCATTTGGCCTTGATCTTCTCAATGAACGTGGCCCTTACTTCAATGCTAGCCAACACCCCACCTTTCTCTGAGATGCCCAAATGCATGAACTTAGACTCCAAGGTTTGAATTCCTTTGCCAAAGGTCTCTTGGATACACTCAAGCAAGCTAGACTACCCATACTCACCGCCTTCTGACTTAGTGCGTCTGCCACTACATTAGCCTTACCCGAATGATATTGGATGGTCACATCATAATCCTTGAGTAACTTCATCCACCTTCGCTGTCTCAAATTCATATCCTTTTGAGTGAACACATATTGTAGACTACAATGATCAGTAAACACCTCACACTTGACACCATAGAGGTAATGCCGCCAGATCTTAAGAGCAAACACTACTGCTGCCAACTCTAAATCATGTGCTGGGTAATTCCTCTCATGCACCTTTAACTGTCGCGATGCATAAGCTATAGCATTCTTATCCTGCATTAACATAGAACCCAAACCCGAATGTGAAGAGTCACAATAAACAATAAAATCATTACATTCAATCGGTAGTGCTAGAATAGGTGTTGTGGTTAGAAGATTCTTGAGCTTTTGAAAGATCTCTTCACATTTTTCAGTCCATTCGAAAGGTACCTTCTTTTTGGTCAAAATTGTCAAATGTGTGGTAATAGAAGCAAAGTTTTTCACAAACCAACGATAGTAGCTAGCAAGCCCCACAAAACTCCTAACTTCCGTCACAGAGCTAGGCCAGACCCAATTCTTAACCGCTTTAATATTTTAAAGATCTACCATTACCCCTCCCTTGAAACTACATTCCCCAAAAAGGCAACCAATGTCAACCAAAATTCACACTTAGAAAATTTTGCATATAACTTTTGTTTCCCAAGAACACCTAGAACAATACGAAGATGGTCGGAATGCTCTTCCTTACTTCTCAAATAAACCAAAATATCGGCAATAAACCTATCACAAATGAATCAAGAAAGGGTTTGAACACCTTATACATCAAACGTATTAAAGTTGCAAGCACATTTGTCAACCCAAACGACATAACCAGCAACTCGTAGTGCCCATAACGGGTCCTAAATGCCATCTTGGGCACATCCTTAGGCCTAATCTTTAACTGATGGTAACCAGACCTTAGATCAATGATGCACCTTGCAATTGGTCAAAAAAATCATCAATCCGAGGCAATGGATACTTATTCTGAATGGTGACCCTATTCAATTGTCGATAGTCTATGCACATCTTCATATTGCCATATTTTTTCTTAACAAACAAGACAGGAGCACCCCACGGGGAAGCACTAGGGAGGATAAAACCTTTATCAAGGAGTTCTTGGATTTTAGCCTTAACCTCTCTCAATTATGCCGGAGCCTTATGATACGGAGGGATGGAAATAGGATGAATACCAGTTTCTAAATCAATGTAGAAATCTATATCTCTATCCGGAGACATACCAAGCAAATCTGTAGGGAACACTTCTCTAAATTCTGACACCAAAGAAATAAACTCAATACAGGGAGATTCAACCTCATCATCCTGAATATGAGCCAAATGAGCGGAACAATCCTGCCCCCAACAGTTTCCTACCCCGAATGAAGGATATGATCTTAGCTAGCTTAGGCTTTTACACCCCTTCCCAATCTAATTTTTCCCTACTCAGAATTTCTAGAGTCACAGACTTAGTATTACAATTAAGTAAAACATAATAGTGGGATAACCAACTCATGCCTAAGATTATATAAAAGTCGGTGATATCCAAAATTAGCCCAATCTAAAAACCCATAAACAAGATAGGAAAAGCACGATAGACATGGGTGACTATGACAAACTATCCAACGGAGGTAGAAACATGGATGGGGCATCAAGTATATCATGTTCGTTACCCGTCATAACAGGACCCAACAAAGGACATAAGAAAGCGTTAATACTTATAGTTCCACCCACCTTAGGGACAATGATAACAATAGGGGGATTGGTGGGAGTTTCAGTTGATTGAACTATGGGGAGAACTCCTGGACCAACCAAAGGGAGGAATACCTGTAGTCTCAGCTTGCACCTCTTCCTCTTGTCCAACATCCTCATCATTCTCAACCTCTACATTCTCCTCTATCTCTTCATGATGCGCAACAGGATTCTTATTTCTAAGAGCCTTCTCAACCTAAGATTCACCCATAGATAGTGCTACCCTTCTACAGCCTCTACCTTTTGCTCTTCCTCTACCCTTGCCTCGACCGCGACCTCTTGCTGCGGACTCCTCAGCGGGCTCATTGATGGGAGCTACAGGCCTGATACTGTTGACGCAAGTGTTAACCATCTGCGAAAAGAAGAGTGAAGGAGATTAAATAACAATTTGGATCAACCAGATATCAATTGGAACCAAGTTCCAGCACGAAAGAAGACAAAAGAATAGAGAGATTTCCTAAAGTCCTATAGCCTCTTGAAGAAAAGTACGGACGTCTCCGTACCGTTTCGAAAGACTCTATTGGTGTCATTTTGGTACATCAAGATCAACGAACCTAGGGCTCTAATAACAACTTTGTCACGAATCAGACTGTTGTGATTGGCACCCACACAAATCCTTCAGTTGGAGAACCATTACTACAATCCAACTAACCAAATAAACGAGAACTAAAGCATTTAAAGATACAGAAGCAGATTTAAATGTCTAAAGGAAAATTAGGGAGTTCCCATAAACTCCGAAAGTCGAACAAACAAATGCGGAAATAATGCCTAGAACCTGAAAGTCAATGTACCAAAACATCTACTAACGACAAGTCTAATAAAATGGGTGCAACCCCAAACTAAACATAAGAATATCTAAAGTACTAGTCTAAGTACGAATAGAAATGGACTAAACATAACGAGAACTCATGGCAGCCTGGAAGAACTGGCTCACCCTTGAATTCGGTTAATCACTGATCTTCTAGACGAGGTCTGTCAGTAGCCGCCTGAAGATGCCTTGTACTCAATAAAGAAAGAGCAAGTGCAGAATCTGTACACAACCACAGTGTACTAGTAGGATCATTCAACTATTTTAATAAGTTAAACATATACGAGTAATCACAACATAATACAACATTCATAGACCGAACATATACAATATCATTCATTATTTTAGGATCAATGTACCATATCACATTCTCAATAATACATCTATATGACAAGTCAATGGTCCTCTCATGGAACCCACACCCAAACTGTTAGTGTACCAGAACATGGTACCCGATCCTAATTTGTGTGTCGGACGTGACATGTGATCCCATATATGCACTGGAATGTGGCATCCGATCCAAGTTATTGTGTTGGAACGTAACACCCGATCCGTTCAACAAGACACAATCACAATCACAATTTACATATTCATAATCACACAATCAAGTATTGATTCATGGCATACAATCATTCATTCATACTCATTTATAATTAGTGTGATCAATAATGCAACATTCGCATACATACATGCATTAAAATGAAGTAATTACTAACACATATCACACCAACATGAAATCACAACCATCACCTACCTTGAACAAAGCTTGAACCTTTCTAAGAAACTTGATTCTTTCCTTTAGGAATTCGTTCCGCTTGTTCTTGGTCTACAAATAATCAATATAATGTGAGGATCAATAAAGGAAGCGTAATTACCCGGATTACAATCGAAATCATCAACCATAGGCCAAACTCCAAATCCCAATACCCAACTTAGGGTATTTTCCACCATTAACCTCAGATCAAACCCTTCCCTAACGATAATTATTTAAGAATCTAAGTTCTACGGATCAAATTATGAATTAGGGGAGTAAAATCTTTACCTTTAGTGCTAGAAGAGGTGGAAAATTGTCAAGAACTTTCCCTAGTTCGTCTCCTAGCACTCAAGAATGAAAATTGTAGAATAAAATGATTTTGGGGTTTAATTCTGACTTAAATCGCGACTCAGCCGCTATTGCAGACCCCATCCTGCTACAACGGCCCTACCGTGCGCGGAATAAATCCTACCCTGGCGAATTACACGGAGACAGAACCTCGGAATTTGAGGTCCCAACCCCCATTTCACAACACACCTTCAACTCATGACACTCAGAAACTACCCATTCATTCTAAGATCTGTTTCAAGAGTTCTACTTGCCTGAATTTGATTCCGTAAAGTCTTACAAGTTCCTTAACGTCTTAGCTATCTATTCATATTATCAAATTCATAATTAGATCTCCCATTTGATACCATATTTCCCTAGACCTCACTGACTCCTATTTCGTCCAAATCTGGTCTAGGTTGGAAAATTTCAAGTTACTACCAAAAAGTTTTCTGGCCCAAATTTTTCCCTGTTGACTTTTCTATAACAACGGGAACAGGTCGTTACAATTTTGATCCAGGTTACCTGTATCTACATCATAAAAAATGCAGGCCAAATAGCGTTAATACATGGAATGTACAAGCATCTGAGAGGAATTCTGAAACAAGACATAAGCTTGAACTGGAATCGAAAGAAACACTTACCTCGTCTCAACTCAACTCATTTCAATATAAAGCAGTAGTAAAGGGTGCATTATAAAGAAAAGCTGTAAAAAAGTAAATAACAACTTCATGTATTTAAAAATACAATATAATCAGTTTGTATGCAATACTAATAAATGAACTCTGTTTGTATATGAAAATACAAAATAAACTCTATGAGAGATTCTCTTAATCGACAACCATCACGATGAGCTATGTGATGATACAGTGTCTCTCCCACGCTGACAGAACTATCATATACCTTGTCGGGGTATAGAATTCCTCAACTAAGTGGATCCACTAAGTTATGCTTAAAAGAAATAAAGAATCATCTAAAAAGTACGATCCTCTCTACCCACGTTGGCTATATGGTTTATGGAGACTTGAGTTATCTGAACTTGTCCCCATATCGGTGCTTAATACTACTCCCAAAATGTAACTAGCTCATATGTTTAAAACCATAACTTCTTTTTGTGGTTTGATATTGTTACTCAAAAAGTCTTTCTCTTAAAAGAGATGGTACTCAGAACTGCTCATGAAAACTTTTTTGGAAATTGGTGTTTCCTCTCATCTTAAATTTGAAAATCATTTGCTCCTTGGGAATACTTAGTTCTCATATAACACTTTAAAGAAATGAACTCGACTCTCCTCTTTCTCAAACTCAATGCTTAAGTCTTAAAACAAGTTTAAAATAATTGTAAAAGACTTTTTGAAAAGACTCGAAGAACTCTCAAGACTTGACTCTTAGCTCTAGCTTGAATTTGAATTTATGGATTCAAGGTTGTGATTCATGTTTATCGATGATTTCTAGATGTTTAGAAGACATTTAGAGTAGTTACAATCGATAGGAAGTGTTAGTACACTTTAGAAGGACTCAAACGGGCTAAACGATGGAAAACAGGAGAGGGCAGGCGACCCTGGCGCACTGCGGGAGTAGGGCACCAGCCCCTAAAGTTCAGAGACACAAATCTGGTGCACTTCTGGGGTGCCACACCAGCCCTTCTAGTGCATCAGTGGTGCACCACGCCACCCCTCCCCTAATTCAATTAGACAAATTTTACATCTCGTTTTCTGACCTTAATTCGACTAGATTCGATTCTTTTTTTCAATTTCTCTTTAGATTCAGTTACCCAATACATGTACACAAGAATCTACAAAAAAACAACTCTTAAAATCGATACAATTATCTTAAGAACTCTTCAATCCCATCCTAATTCAAGAACACTAATCAATAACATCAAACGTTCAACATTTTAGGATGACAATTACACTAAAATTAACATGATTGGCACGTGGGTGAACGAACCCAACGCTATGTGAACTCACATACCTCTTAGGGATTAAACCCTTGGTGAAATCTGCAACCAAATCCTCAAGAACTCGATGAAATCTTGACCTTTCTCCTCTTTTCTCCTCTTTTATCTTCTTGAACTCTTTTCTAAAACCCTAGCGTGAATTGTAATTGTGTAAACTGAACCAAGTCAGATTAGACCCCTAATTAATTACTAAAAACGAATTTAATCTGATAGGGTAAGGAAAAGAACAAAATACCCCTCTTAAATCTGGGTAACTTTCCTTAAATAGACAGCCCGACTTCAAACAGTCATATCTCTCTCATAAGAGGTCAAAAATTAGCAAACTCGGTGGCATTGGAAAGAGGTCAAAACACCCCAACCCTAGGTGAGGCGGGAAAGTACCATATGAACACATGTTTTACAAGTCACCTATGATGAGAAAGTAAACTACTACTATGCAGATTTATTTACTAATGAGAAGCTTCATATACAACACATGTTGACTAGCTGAACCGATACATGTGACAAGTGAAACTATAAATTCAGGTGATAACTTTAAAATATTGGTCTACAAAGCCTCTACAGGAATCCATGACTGTACCACTATGAACTACGCATAGTAAAGACTCGGCAATGCCCTGAATCAACCAGGAGCTCACCAACAACTGATGAGTGTCATGTGATTCTATAGGGGAGATCTACTAGTTGAGTACATGTACGTGCAGCATGAAATGCAGCGTCCCCAATAAGGGACGTCAGTACGAAAGAATGTACTGAATATGTGAGGCATAAAACAACCATATGTGAAATGAGAGCTCAAGTGAAACCAAATACCAATAGATATGGATTAGAGACCACCTTTGCTATATACTTGTGGAATTGTGTAAGTTACATTATTTTATTTACTTTTCTTTGCATTATAATGTTTATAAGACATATGATACAAATGACCAGCTGATCAACGGTAGAAGAGGATGACCCATAGTAGGCATTTTAACCCCTGGGATGCTGTCCTCATAAATCCACAAATTGGGATCGGCCCATGCTAGGCTTTCGCCCCTGAGCTGCCACTCTTCCATACCAATTGGGATCGACCCATGCTAGGCATTTAACCCTGGGCAGCCACCCATAATTATACAAATTGCTTCACTTAGATTCTTTAATCTTTGAGCTTGTTGTTTTGATGTTCATAACTCTTTTGAGATTGTTCTTTTGCTGATCATAACTCTTTTGAGATTGTTATTTTGGTGGTAATAATCATT
>NW_006239203.1:207506-208517 GCF_000226075.1 Solanum tuberosum | reverse complement strand
ATACTCACTAACTAATATCAAATACAAGGTATACATGAAAGTGGAACCAAGGGAGAACGTGGGCAGAATCAACTTAAGGACGGATACATATTCCAAGTAATTTGCATAGAAAATGTACAATAGAGTAAGTAGGGATCTTGTGAGGTAACATTATAGTCTAACACAATGGTGGTAATAACCAATAAAGGGAACATATGAACATGTGACCAAATGACATATATATAGATAATTGAAGCAAGTTCGCATGATATGAGCAAATTGTATATCCAACATACAAACATATGTACCATGTGTAATCTAGGATCATTTTGGTTATATAAGGGAAATATGTGCCAAGGGTACTTTGACGATGAAACAAGTTTAAACCTTGCATGCTAAATACTTGGTAGAGTAAGCACGTACATTTAGTAACAAACTCATATTAGAGTACTCACTTTACTGCTCTAGGGAGTAGGTATTGCACCTATGGATCAGTCACTACCAAGGACAATTAGAAATCTTACTTTTTGTAATGTAAGTGTTGGATTCATGCCAAAGAAATAGGAAATCGAATAGCTTACATACCTTATCCTCTGACTAATAGAACTATCTTGATTCAGCCTCCCCTTTTAGGTATTAATCTACAATATAAGTCATGATAAACTAAAATTAGCAGCTATCACACCGTGTGCCCAGTAAAACAGTAGCTAACTTTGACGAATAATGAGCCCATATAGCCATTAAAATAATGTGTATCATCACACCCTCCTTCTCTGCCCAATACATACATTATATATCATTTTCCAAGATTACCCAAGCTGCACCCACAACAATACACATAAAATAGCTTCAAATATTCTTTATCCTACAACCAATTATTGATATCACCACCCCCTTGAGTTCTTTATGACAGCACACCCATAATTCTTCACTCAAACTCATACATAAGGAGGAAGAAAATGGAGCAGTCACCTTACCTCAATTTCTGCAACTTCTCCTTATAACTTGAATTCCTCTAGAACTTCAACTTCC
>NW_006239203.1:201515-207093 GCF_000226075.1 Solanum tuberosum | reverse complement strand
CCTCCCTTTTTTTGGTCCATTTTCAGCCACTAATTGGTCAAGTAGGTGATGCACCTGCTTATGTACATCAAGCAACTCAAAAGGTCAAACTAGGTGATTCATCTACTTTCTTTTCACTTGGGCTTAAATATATTGGGCCTTGGCAGATTTGGCTGTTGGGCTTTAGTTTCATTTTCCTTTTTCTAAAACTTAATTTGGGCCTCAAGTGAGTCCATTAGAATAGGCACAAATATGATCCATAAACCTTGGCCTTTTTAACTAGATCCATGTAGCTAAAGTAGGTGATGCACCTACTTGGTCCTTTGGACTGGTCAATAAGTCAAAGTAGGTGATACACCTACTTGTCACCTACTAGCTTAGTTAAGTCAAGCAAGCAGCTCACTTATTTTATTCCATTTTCTAAATATTAATCCTTTTTGCTTTAACTTAGCACTTAAGTTTCAACTTTAAGCTCAATTACCACCTTATTGTCTCGAGTTGAAATACTCCTGTTGGAGTTAACTTGCAGTACACATGCTGAAATGTGCAAGGCATCACATAACCTTCCGAGCTAGTTTAAACCAATTCTAATCATATAAGAAACATGGTCCCTCGCCTATACTATAAGGCTATGTCAAGTATCACAAGAATAGAACAAGCATATGCATTAATACGGGTTGTTACATACACGTAGAATACGGGGTGTTACATGGTACAACCACGATAAACTCTCTTAGCTAGAATAGACTCACCAATAGGTGTAGAAACACTGAAGAGCTCAAGAAGTTGCTCAGGAAGGATATTAAAATTCATAGAAACATAAGGAGTCACAAACGATAGACTCGTTCCTGGATCTAGCAAAACATATACATCAAAAGTAAGACTTTGATCATACCAATGACAACATCTGTAGAATTCTCTTGCTCTTGGTGACTGGTGATAGCATATAGATGGTTTTTCCCTCTGCTTATCCCTGAAGTAGCTCCCCTAGGTGTGTCTCTATCTGGTTGAGCAACTGAAGAGGATTGGGCTCTATTTCCCCTATTTCCACCGCCCTGCCTGTTCTTAGGGCACTCTTTCATAAAGTGACCATCTTGACCACACTTGAAGCAACCAGTGGAGCCATCACGAGACACTCATGAGTGGGTCCTACCATACTTAGCACATGCATAAACCCCATTTTCTCTTTGTGCCACACTACCTTGAAACTATGCAGGTTTAGCTCTGAAGTTTTATGAATTATGATTATTGAACTCACCTCTTCCTTGGTGCAGGTGCACTAGCAGATGATGGAGAAGGTCACTTTTGCTTTTGTTGGAAAGTTGATCGATTGGCATTACTCTTCTGCTGTCCAGACTCATTTCTTGCAGTCTTAGCTTTCTTGTTTCGGAACTCTTCTCTATCTCTCAGCTTATCTTTCTCAACCTACTGCACATGGATCATAAGTCTTGCTATGTCTGTATCTCCTATCAACATAGCTTCCTTACCCTCTTTGCTTGACAGACGAGATAACCCTGAAAGAAACAAATTCATCTAGCTCCTCATATCAGTAACCATTTCTGGAGTATAATGGGAAAGTTGGGTGAACTTAAGGCTATACTCATGTACACTCATAGATTCCTGCTTAAGGGTGAGGAAATCTCTTACCTTTACCTCTCTTATCTCACGGGGAAAGAAACGCCCCATGAAGGCACTCTTGAACACAACTCAACTCACAATCGTGCACCCTCAGCTTTACCCTTCTTTCATTGGTCAAACCAGATTCTAGCAACACCCTTTAGTTGGTATGCAACTAGTTCCACTTGCTCTGCATCAGCAACATCCATCACCTCAAACACTTTCTGCAATTCCTCCACAAAGTGTTTTGGATTCCTGTGACACTTGAACCAGTAAAGCTTGAAGGATTCATCCTTAATAACTCACGAATCTTAGAAGTATAAGCCACTTATTGTTGATTCTCTCTTTGTTGTCCGGGTCACAACTTGACTCAACATCCGGATAGCTTTCCGGAACTTAGCATTAGTGACCTCTCATTGGGGTTGCACTTCTGGTGCATTGGGTACCCCTTGATCCACAACGTTCCTCCTAGTAGGACGACCTCAAACAGCTCTTCGTGGAGGCATGATCTAAAAGATACACGCAAGCACGAGTTAGAAAGAAACTTTCACAGAGATGAACTTTATCGCACGACTGGAGTATAAAAGAAGTGAGATAGTTCCTATATGTTGCAGCCTCCTAATTATAGATGTGGCGCGCTTGACACCGATAACTAGGATTGTACAGACAAGGCTTCATAGAAACCCTAGGACTCTTGAACTCTATGCTGTTATACCAAGTTTGTCAATCCCCGAGTCGATACCCTGGACTCAACTAGCACTCGAGAACCATTGTTGGCCCCACGAGAACCCTTAGCCTGGCTAGACTCTTAGTGGAAGGCTTAAGAATCAATAAAAAAATCAAATGCAAACTTTACTCAACTGTATCAAAAGTAAACTTAGAATCACTTTGAAATAAACATTCAACTAGCCAAAGTTGCAACTCAAGTCTCAACATAAATGAACGAAAATGAAAAGACTGATGAACTATGTCTATCTATCTATGAAGCCTCAAAATATCACGAGATATGTCGGGAAAAGACCCCCGATCATCCTCACAAAACTAAATAACAAAACATAACAGAGGGATCCTCCGGAAGCAAGGAGGCTAACCAAATGACTCTGGAACTCGACTAGATCAACGAAGCGCTGGATGCTGATACTGGTTACCTGTATCTGCATCATAAAAGATGTAGGCCAAATGACGTCAATACATGGAATGTACGAGAATGTGATGGGAATTCTAAAACAAGACATAAGCTTGAACTGGAACTGAAAGAAACACTTACCTCGTCTCAACTCAACTCATTTCAATATAAAGCAGTAGTAAATGGTGCATTATAGAGAAAAGCTTTAAAACAGTAAATAACAACTTCATGTATTTCAAATTACAATATAATCAGTTTGTATGCGAGAATACAGAATGAACTTTGTTTGTGTATGAAAATACAAAATAAACTTAGTGGGAGATTCTCTTAATCGACAACCATCACGATGAGCTATGTGATGATACAACGTATCGCCCACACTGACAGAACTGTCCTATACCTTGTCGGGGTATAAAACTCCTTAACTAAGTGGATCCACTAAGTTATTCTTAAAAGAAATAAGGAATCATCTAAAAAGTATTATCTTCTCTACCCACGTTGGCTACATTGTTTATGGAGACTTGAGTTATCTGAACTCGACCCTATATCGATGCTCAATACTACTCCCAAAATGTGACTAGCTCATATGTTTAACAACATAACTCTTTCTGTGGTTTGAGATTATTACTCAAAAAGTATTTCTCTTAAAAGAGATGGTACTCAGAACTTCTCATGGAAACTCTTTTTGGAAATCGGTGTTTCCTCTCATCTTAAATGTAAAAATCATTTACTCTTTGGGAATACTTGGTTCCCATATAAAATTTTAAAGAAATGAACTCAGCTCTACTCTTTCTCAAACTCAATGCTTAAATCTTAAAACAAGTTTAAAACAATTGTAAAAGACTTTTTGAAAAGACTCGAAGAACTCTTAAGACTTGACTCTTAGCTCTACCTTGAATTTGAATTTATGGATTCAAGGTTATGATTCATGTTTATGGATGATTTTTATATGTTTAGAAGTCATTTAGAGTAGTTAGAATCGATAGGAAATGTTAGTACACTTTAGAAGGACTCAGATAGGCTAAACAAAGGAAAATAGGTGGGGGGCAGGCGACCCTAGCGCACTGCTGGTGCGGGACGCCATCCCCTGAAGTTCAGAGACACAAATTTGGCGCACTGCTGTTGCGGGACGCCATCCCCTGAAGTTCAGAGACATAAATTTGGCGCATTGCTGGCTCATCAGTGGCGCGCCGCACCACCTCTCCCCCAATTCAATCTGACGAACGTTTTGTCTCATTTTCTGACCTTAATTCGACTAGATTAGATTCTTTATCTCAATTTCTTTTTAAATTCAGCTACCCAATACATGCACACAAGAATCTACTAAAAAATAACTCTTAAAATTGATACGATTATCTCAAGAACTCCTCAATCCCATCCTAATTCAAGAACGAAAGCAAATTCAAGAACATCAAACCTTCAACTTTTTAGGATGAAAATTAAGCTACAATTAGCATGATTGATGCGTGGGTGAACAAACCCAACACTATGTGAACTCACACACCGCTTAGGAATTAAACCCTTGGCAAAATCTGCAACCAAATCCTTAAGAACTCGATGAAATCTTGACCTTTCACCCTTTTCTCTTCTTGAACTCTTTTCTAAAACCCTAGCGTGAACTGTAATTGTGTAAATTGAACTAAGTCAGTTTAGACTCTTAATTAATTACTAGAAACAAATTAAATCTAATAGAGCAACAAAAAAGACCAAAATACCCCTCTTAAATCTAGGTATCTTTTCTTAAATAGACCGCCCAACTTCAAACAGTCATATCTCCTTCATACGAGCTCTAAAATTAGCAAACTCGGTGGCGTTGGAAAGAGAATTCCAAGACCTTTTATTTGATATCTTATAGCCCACCTAAATTATCATGTGCTGAATGTTATGGTCGTTTGAAGTTGACCCAAAACTCATAACTTAAGCATAACTTGCAAAATTTCAGATTTTGCTATTTCCAATTTAGTTCTTTCTAATTCTAGTTCTTTCATATACCGAGGTGTTACAGCTTATGTACCTCTGTACATTAAAAATAATATTTGGGCAGGTACTGAAAGAAAAAAGGAAGGAAGAAGATGCTAATGGCAATAGTAAATCATGAAACTGTTATTCAATCTGTATTTAAGTCAATACTAATGATAACAAAATTTGCAGAAACAGTAAATTCCAAAAGTTAAATCATGCAGTGAAGAACATAAATTAATTAACAGAAATTAATGACTATAAAACATACCAGAATCTGTAACAATCGCATGAAACAAAAGGGAAAGAAAATCGAGTCCACTGAATGCACAGTGTCCCCTTAAGGAAATTATTCCCCTCTAGTATTCGAGGTTTGAATTGAAATAGATCCTACCATGATAGAACAATTATATTCATCAGTATATTGATACCCAAAACAATGGTGTCATTGAGCCACTCAATGGCAGTACAGTACACGAATAATGAATTTGTGTAGAAGAAAAAAAAGTTCAGAAACTTTGTAAGTGAAAAGTATGAGAAATCACATCTATTTATAGCCAAGAAGCACTGGTTCCGAAAGGTTGCAACCTTTCAAAAACCACACGATCATTCATGAAAGTTCTTAACCTTCCAGAACGGTCATGGTTGTCACACCCCTTTTTGCGCACGGCGGCGGAAGGGTTTTTCAATTTAAGTGACGTTATAGATTTAGGGATTATTTTATTATTTCAGAGTCACCACTTGGAATTGAGTTATGGTGTTCCAAGTCACCTTTTTGTTTAATCCCTAATCAAAAGGAAATGACTCTTTAGTATGGTCTGCGAACTAGAAATTCGGGTAAGGAATTCTGTTGACCGAGGGGAAGGTATTAGGCATCCCTCGAGTCCCGTGGTTCTA
>NW_006239203.1:199037-200250 GCF_000226075.1 Solanum tuberosum | reverse complement strand
TAATAATATAATATAATTAATATAATATAGATATTATTTAATTATATTTTAAACTAACAAAAATTGTATAGCTAATAATAAATTATAATTAAGAAATATTAGCTTATTTATTAAACTAAAATTAAAATAAACATATATTTTGTTATTTTTAAATCTTTTGAATAAATTGAAAACAAAACTTAACTTAAAACATGACTTTATTTTTATGATCTTCAAATATTTTTACACTAAACTTACTAAAATATGATAAAACCAAAATATTTAATTTAAACGTAAAAGAAATATTTAACTACTAAAATTTGTGTAAAACATCGAGTTCGGTCAAAAATTACGTGTCTACAGTTTGCCCCTCTTTAACTGAAGACACAAAGGGTTTTCAGACAAAGAAGTAGATAACGTGACAAATTTTGACCAGACTGGTATTTGAAGGAAAAAATTGTGTGACCGAGTCTTGGTTTTGGACATCCTAAATATCCTAGGTTATAAGGGAATCAGGTCACGTGTAGTTCAAGGAGATGAGGCGATGAGTTTGAGGTTAAGTGAGGTTCCATCGAGGCTCCAGGTCGCGGCTCCTATCCTTACATTAAAAAAAATTGAAAGTTAATAGTCAAAAGGAAAATAAAAGTACAAGCTCCTATCTATGCAGCTTCTCTTGAGTCTTCACTTGAGTCTTGAATTTGAGATATCACCTTGTTTTTGGTGAGTATCTTGATCTTGAATGGATTCGATGCTTAACTTTCCACTTAGAGTGAGTTTTTGGCACTCTTCAAAATGACAATTTGAAAATGTTCTTGAATGATTGCATGTTTTCTAATCAGTAGCTGTATAGAAGCACGTGTCAGGTGGTCAGGCTGCTACATGCATTGAAGAAGCCGATTATGGCTATCATGGGATTGATCATTCTGAAAAGAGTTGAAACTTTGTTCTTGAATTTCAAATCCATGTTTCGCTTAAACAAACCTGAAAACCATCACAAACAAAAGAAATAAACAAAAATTTTGCCCCAGTTTTCACTGGAAAATTTTTGTGAGTTATTTGCAAATGTAAATAAAAAAAATAAACTCAGACTAGGAAGTGCTTATCCTACGAGAAAAATAAAAATTAACAATCTCAGACTAAGAAGTGTTTATCCTAGGAGAAAGTAACCAAATCTCATTATGTAGGAGGGTCACGCTACACTAATCCCATTGTTTAGGAGGGTCCTGCTACGCTA
>NW_006239203.1:197372-197607 GCF_000226075.1 Solanum tuberosum | reverse complement strand
AACAAAAAAAAACACCACAATATTTTATCCCTCCTTTTTTTTTTTTTTTAATTTTTAAATGTCTTATATTAGGAAATGTTTATCCTAGTAAAATAAAAAAAAATAAAAATGAAAATAATTGTCTCACACTAGAAAATGTTTATCATAGGAGAAATAATGCAATAAATTTTTATTTATTTTTTTCTTTTTCTTGCAATAATATTAACAAATTTGAGTCTTCAAGATATCTTTTACG
>NW_006239203.1:194695-196856 GCF_000226075.1 Solanum tuberosum | reverse complement strand
AAAATAAGAAGAAATAATATTTGATCATTTAAAGAAGAGAAATAAATAAATAAAAATAAATGGATTCCATTGATAGTGGTGGTCAATTCTAATGATCATGACATGCATCTTGGATTAAATGGTCTGGTCTGTCCAATTAATCTAAACTTCATATTTGTCAAACTTTCAACTTTGAAGTCAGACTTCTATAATCTAACTTTTGCACTAGATTTATGACTAACACTTGACTGGTGGTGCCTCGAAAGGTTTTCACTAACAAGTCTTTTTTTTTCTTATCTCTCACTCACTATCGTCTTACGGTGCCCTGAAGGTTTTCACCAATAAGACTCTCTCATTTTTTTAATTTCTCTCAACCCAAATGATTTATAGGGCTTTCGAGGATTTTCGTCGATAAGATTCCCTCATTTTCACTCTTTATGCAAGTGACATGACATTTTTCCTTATATAATCAACACTGAAAGCTTGCTTGACTTGTCATTGTTCAAAATTGACCAGAAGGTCTTTATTTGGATTATAACGTGGCTTTTGGACAGGGTCACAAAGAAAGGATTGGAGTGAAGGCTCAAAGATATTGTGTAATAGGGTTAAGATTTACAACTTTTGGAATAGACTCTTTTTTATAAAAACAAAACAAAATAAAATAATAATAATAATATAATTATTATTATTTTTGCCCCAGTTTTTGTGATGAGGACTTTCTAGATTTTTTTTGCTTGGATCGAACCTCAAAATAAGGCTGCCTACGTATCTTGTCAAAGCAGAAATCAGATCGAACGTAGTTCAGGAAGTTTATTTTTTGTTGTTATTGGATTTTTTTTTTTTCACTCCAACTTTTCTTTTTTTTCTTTTTTTCTTTTTTCAACTCTTTTTTCACCTTACTCTTTTCTTGACCTTCTTTTTTTTACTGTATTTTGATTCCAAAAGAGTGATATGAAAGAAAATAAAATTAAGGCTCAAAAGGGATAGCAAAGAATTACACGGTATTTGGATAGTAGAATGAAATGCCTTCGTCATATCAATTATTAACAATGTCAAATACAGGCAATTCCCTTTAAGATGTGAAGTGAAAATCATGCAATATTTCTTTGCAACATATGTATTGATGAATATGTATATCATTTTGTTGCATGTTTGTCAGCTGAGAATCTCCATTTGAGTAATACCTTCTTGACAACAAATGACATGCCAAGTTAGATGATTTTTTTTTATTATTTTTTTTGATACTAAAGGAAGTATCAAGGTGTCTAAGTCCTTTATTCATTTCCTCAAAAAAAAAAATTATTTTTTATTTTTTTGACTCCTTTGATGTATTCATTCCATGACTAGACATAATCTTAAGATCTGACCAAATTCTCTTGCATTTCATGTCACAAAATTGAATTGAAAAGAGATGTATATGTGAAATGCCAAATAGAACGGATCAAAATAAAGATTATATTAAAGATTTTAAAAAAAATGACTTGGTGACAAGACAACAAACTAAATTTAGGTCACAACTCTATAATAACCCAAACTACGACAAGACTCAACAAACAAACACATAAGAGAAATGATAGAAAGGTCTGACTTACTAAAATAAAAATAAAAAAGAATTGCATAGCAGAAATGATGACAAAATAAACTATCCATACACTCTTTTTTGAGAGAAAAGAAGAGTGTATCCCAATCACCAAGCTTGACTTCTTAGCCACTACTTTGCACGCTAGCCTTCGTGAAAGCTACAACAATTTCAATTGACGCTAGCCTTCATGAAAGCTCCAACAATTTCAATTGTCTTTTCCTGAGAATTGAGAGAATTGTCATATTCTTTGTTATCACATATCATTTCGATGAAGTGTACATCATTATGCGCCGGTAGAGGATTCTTAGTAACATTTGGGGGGTCATCATTTTGAACCACAATCATCTTTGTTTGAATCATCTCTTCCACCTTTCTTCTTAAATTTCGACAATCTTCAGTACTGTGCCCTGGAGCATCAGAATGGTATGCACACCGTATTGTAGGATTGAAACCTTTTGCATGTGGATCCACGTAATTTTGAGAAATTGGCTCTATCATATTCAAACGTTTCAATTTCTCAAATATACTTGTGTAAGACTCTCCAATTGGTGTGAAATTGTTCATTGGTATTTGACCTCTCTCAAATCCCTGTCTTAGACA
>NW_006239203.1:194128-194364 GCF_000226075.1 Solanum tuberosum | reverse complement strand
CCTGTGTTGTAGCTTTCAAGGCAGCTTGACTTACAATTTTTCCAGACTTGATGCCATTTTCCACTATTTCACCAATCTTAATAACTTCAGCAAACATTTTTCCAACAACAGAAAGTAAATAATGAAAGTAGTCTGGTTCCTGCGCTTGAAGGAAAACATCAATCATTTCACACTCTTTCATTGGCGGCTTAACCCTAGCAGCTTGCTCCCTCCACCTAATAGCATATTCACGAAAA
>NW_006239203.1:193892-194053 GCF_000226075.1 Solanum tuberosum | reverse complement strand
GTTGATTACAATATCTCTTTAAATGAGCTACAGGATCTCCATGTCCATCATATTTTTCAAACTTTGGAGTTTTAAAACCGATGGATAGATGAACGTGGGAAACATGCACAAATCATTTAATGAAACACTTTTGTGACCTCCCAATCCTTGCATATCTCTTA
>NW_006239203.1:191800-192819 GCF_000226075.1 Solanum tuberosum | reverse complement strand
AAAAAAAACTTTAAGATATTAAATTTTTATTTTTTATTTTGACAAATGTAACTTTTCAAAGTATTATGAAAGTAACATATTTTGACTTTTACTTTTATAAACTTTATGAAAAAAAAAAAAATCTAAATAAAAATATTATTATTCTTTTCATTAAGTAATGCAAAAAATTTATTTTATTTTAAGATATGTTCTCCTTCTTTTTAATTTTTTTTTTTAATAAGATCAAAATATTATTATTTTTTCATTGCATTAATCACACTAAAATGCGTCAACTTATAGAGACTTTCAAAGAAATGCATTTTCATATAGCACATAAAATGAGCTAAGTGGTCAAGTAAGAGAGGGATACTTGTCCTGGACAGACCCAACTCTTGTTTAGAGGCTCACTAAGTTACATGAAAATGATGCAAATAATCGGAGCCTTCTAGGGATAACCATATCTATATTCTAGTTTTACTAGGTTCAAACCTAAATAAAATAGGTATCTAGACTGGCTTACCCGAGTAGACAACTCAAGCCAGGGAGGGGCAACTTATCGGTAGCAGCGCTATTCCGACTTCATTGCTGGTCCAACCCCGCCTAACATATATGACTAAATATCCTTCACTGGGTGTCAACACACTCCAGCTTTATCTCAAGGGAAAGTAGGATGCATAACTGCATTCCTGTGAACGTGTGTTATGTGTATTCAAAGACTCATAAGGTGTGCGTGAGAGAAAAGAATTTAGTATAGTTCAACAATATAAATATAAAAAGCAATTAATAAGTAGCAAGTATCACATTAGGCCATCAAACACAATGTATCCAATAAATAAAATAATAAAATCAAGAAAAAGTCAATATAACAAAGCTCGAATTCTAGTTATTCCCCGGCAGAGTCGCCAGAGATGTCACACCCCTTTTCGCGCACGGCGGCGGAAGGGTTTTTTCAATTTAAGTGACGTTATAGATTTAGGGATTATTTTATTATTTCAGAGTCGCCACTTGGAATTGAGTTATGGTGTTCCAAGTCACCTTTT
>NW_006239203.1:150925-191282 GCF_000226075.1 Solanum tuberosum | reverse complement strand
CCTAAAACCCATCTAATGTTATAAGAAAATATTAAATAAAATCAAATAAAACAAAACAAATCTAAACTTCTAGGATACAATATAAATTTTGGATTATCTTATATATTTTTTTCTAAACTTCTAGGATACAATATAAATTTTGGATTATCTTATATTCTTTTATTTTTATTCACCCTTAAAGTTAATGTTAAAATTAGGCCTACACATATTATATTTTTATTTTTATTTTTATCTTGAAGTTAATGGCGAAATTAGGCATACTCATATTGTACTTTTTTATTTATCCAACAAAACAATTACGAATTGCTAAAATAAATCTCATTCTTTATTTAATAAATAAAACAACAATAATTTTGTGAACCCAATAATTTCTACTTTATCATTATTAGCATCGAAATCAGGAAATGAACAACATCATGACCCATTCATTTTAAGACATCAACAACTAATAGAACGAAAATAGATAAATAAAAATAACCACCAATAAAGTTACTTTCATTCATTAAAGAGATATAACACTTAACACATTCTTCATTTTAATCAAATTAAAATAAAAGTGTAAGAAAACTTATCATAATAAATTACATCAAATTCCATGAATAAATTAAATAAGAAGATAAAGTAAAGTTGAATACCGCAAAATCTTAACCGAAGCTCGATTAGAACACCCACAACTTTTTATAGGTTGTTTGTGATGGTATATGTGTTTGTGTTGATATAGAAAAAAAATGGGTAAAGGAAGAAAAGATGTGAATGTATGATTATTGTTTGAAAGAAGAATAAATAAAATGGAACTGTTTTCTTTTCTTCTTCTTTTTTCTTGCTCGTGTAGTATATTCTTCGGGTAGGTATATATAAAATATAATAATTAAAAATATTAACTAATTATTTTAAATTAATATAGCTATAAGAAAATTTAAATAGCTAATTAAATATATATATATATATATAATTATGAAACACTAGTTTATTTATTAAATATGAAAACATATATTTTTTGAACATTTTCTTCTCATTTGAATAAATTGAAAACAAAACTTAACTTAAAACATGACTTTATTTTTATGGTTTTCAAATATTTTTACACTAAACTTACTAAAATATATAAAACCAAAATATTTAATTTAAACGTAAAAGAAATATTTAACTACTAAAATTTGTGTAAAACATCGAGTTCGGTCAAAAATTACGTGTCTACAATGGTTATTCCTGAAAGTTACAACCTTTTAGAATAGTCATTTCAAACGGTGGAAAATTCAAATAAAACGGGAAAGACATTTTAAACACGGTCACGTAGAATAATTAAAACAAACCTTGTCCAAAAAAATATATATTGATCATTTTCAAAGCTAAAGTTGAGGCCGAGCGAGCGACGAAGACGACGACGACGGCGTGAAGGGGTCCCTCTTTCCAACCCTTTTAACAACTAGTAGAAGTGTTGCTCTATTTAAACACTTTAACTTTTCTTTCCACCACCAACGAGGGAGAAATACTTTTTCTTACTAAAGCAGAAGAAAACCTTTCAAATTCCTCTTTTCATCTTCCCTTCATTTCTCGTTAATTCTTACTATGTCCCAATAGAAACAAATTTTGCTTGTAATTGATTTTAACCCTAACAATGATGATATAATATTTTCCTTAAAGGAGATGTTCTCCACACAAATAATGATATATATGAAATATGTGGTAGTATTTAATATTAATTGTGAGCTTTAGTGAGCTAATGTGCTTACTACTCAAATAAATAAAATTGCTCATGTTATTGGAATTCTAGTAAGTCTCGAAAGGAATTTTTTAAGTTTCAAAGAAATAGTCAAGGAGAAAAATAATTATTGAGACTATAAAACATGAGAATATTAATGATCTTCATACTACTACAATCAAAGTGGATATAAATATTCATGTGAAATATTACATATTTTTATGTTGTTTGTGGTATATAAATATGAACATGATGATGAAATCATATGCAAAAGAAAATTATAAGTTTACTAAAATAAATACCAGTTGGTATGGCCGGTTGACCATCTCGGTTCAAATGTGATGCGAAAGTAATTGAGAATTCATGTGGTTATATATTATAGAAATAATAAACTATTTAATAATTCTTATGTTGTTTATTCTCATGATAAAATTATCATTGTACTAGCTAAGATTGTAACACATTGGATTCGAGAAGGTAGGAAAAAAATGAAGCTTTCCAAGATCTGGTGCCAGAACCAACGGAAGCCACCGACGGTATGTGGTCTAACACACAATCTGTAGGTGGGGCTGTCATTGGCCAGTCCCAGTTCTCCAAAATGTCAGGTCTCGGTACTTTTATACAACTCACCAGGACAATTAGTCATTCAATGGACGAGTCGTAGGTAGGTCTCGTAGGTGAGTCCTAGACTTAGAGGAATTTTAGGAGAAAAAGATCAGACCTACGACCATGGTCCACATTCCGTCGATGGACCCATGGACCGTAGGTGGGGTCTCGTCGTTGGGTTCAAGATTTAGGGGTCTCTGATTCCCACCCATAGCCGACCAGTGCGGTCCATGGTTGGACCTACAAACCGTAGGTCTGGCCGTAGGTGAGGGTCAACAACTATTTAGAGAAAAATAGCTTTTGGGTCAACTTCAAAGAGTTATATCTTTTAGCAAAATATGAATTAGGTGTCCCATGACCTATCAAATTAAAGATAATTGAATCCTCTTTCTAACACCACCAAGTTTGCTAAAATCCAAGCTCGAAGTAAAAAGTTATGCTCGTTTTAGTGAAGTCTTGTCGGGCAAACCTTAAACCATGATCTAGTTGATGGGTAGTGTTTCAAACGAAGGACCGTCAGTCCCCTCGTGAGTGTCACATCGTGAACTTTAAGTCAGGGTCTTTTTATCTTTTCCCCTATGCTTTGGGCACTTAAACTACATCGTTTGATGCCTAAAATACGTCGTTTTACTCAATATAATCCTAATAATCTAGTCAGACATACCCAGAACCCTCATTTTCCAAAAATGATCCAAGTTAAAAACGAAAAGAAGAGAAAGAGGCGCCAGTTTCTTTCAAGAACAAGTAGCAGTGTTCTTCAAAGTTTAGCCCAAAAATCTAAATGATTTCTCTGTAGATTTCGTCACTAGGTATATGGGATCTCACTAGTGGGTTCCTTTCATCCACTAGGTCCCTAGAATTTAGTCAGTTCCTTGATTCCACATAACTTGTTTAGACATAAGGTTTGTAAATTCTTGGGAATTGTGGTGATTTCAGCTGCTACAGTATCCATAGTCTATATAACATGTTTTCTTGGAAACGTTTCTTAATTCCTTGTATAAAACTCAAAACCCTAGTTGTGTAAATTCTCCTAGTTCATGATTTATAATTGCTAGGTCAGCTAAACTGAAAATCATGCTCCAGATTTCGAATGTCACATTCTTAGTATATAAATGTTGCATTCTTAGTTAGCATGTTAGTGCACTTTAGCTTCATATGTATTTAGTTGGGAGTAGACTTAGCACCGAGTTGGAATAGGGTTCGTACCCTCACACTCCTAGGACTATGTGTCTGCGTAGGATTATAAGTCCCCTCTGTTGGGCATCAATATTACTGATCACGCCACAATCATGCCTTTATACCTCTGGCAAGGTATATTGGGTCCTCTCGATGGGGCATATGCATCAGACTCCACATTTAGCTCACGTGGTTTATGTCGATTAATAGTAGCTCTCACAGTTAGTCTCTTAGTTCATTGACCAAGTTTTCAGCAGTTACTTCAGTATATAGTTTAGCATGTTATCTTCATGATTGGTACTTGATAATTGCATTCGGTTTATCTTTATGTTATACTTTAGTACATATCTATATCCTTGTTCAGATTATATCATTGCTCAGTTATGCATTGTTCAACTTATATACTTTGTTCAGTTATGCATTGTTCAGCTTATTTACTTTATTCAGCTTAGCATATCTATATCATGCATGCTCAGTACATTTCAAGTACTGACATATACTTTGCGCTTCATCATTTCATGATGTAGGTTCAGGCACTCAGCATCTAAATCACGCTTAGATTGATTCTTGATTCGACTTCAGCAGCTTCAGTGGCGAGTCCTCAAACTTCGAGGATAATAGACATGATTTTTATTTTAGTCTTTACTTCCAGTTTTCAGTTTTGTTAGAGTTAGTTGGGGGTATGTCTCGGCAACTCAATTCTGCAGAGGCTTTTCAGACATAGTAGTATATTTATCTCGAGTTGTTACGTGTTGGATCAGTCAACATTAAACTCTTAATTTATTTCACTTATATTCAAACTATTTGGGTGTTTACCCATCTTTAGCTATCCACTGCTTTAGCTTCCATATAGTATATGTTGTACTCAGTAACTTTTATAGTATGCTTGATATATGCCAAACTCAGGGTTAGCTTGGGGTCACTCATGATCGTAGGTCCCGTGTTACGTCTAGGGGGTAGCCTCGGGGCGTGACAAACTTGGTATCATAGTATTAGGTTCAACAGTCCTAGGGTGTTTGAAATCCGCACTAAGTAGAGTCCCTTTCATGAGTGTGAAGCGCGCCACACCTATGAGGGGGAGGCTATAAAGTGTTTTAGGGAAAAAAAACTTCACTTTCTTTGCTATTCTTATTGTGTGTGAGGTATGATTCAACTTCTCCGTTTTAATCTGTCGTTATGTTATTTAGATCATGCCTCCTCATAGAGCTAACACACGAAATGCTAATGCACACATTACTAATGCAGTTCCTCGAGTCCCGAACCATGAGGTTACGAATATTGAATTTCAGAATGTGATCCAACTCTTGGCTCAGAGTGTAGCCAATCAAAACAATCAGCAGGCCACAAGTCCTGCAAACACTAATGGTTGATCAATTGCAGTTAGGGTTCGAGAGTTTGTTTGTAGGAATCTGCCAGAGTTTCTAGGGTCGAATTTATGAGGTTAAGAAGATTCTGGAGGTAATGCAAGTGACTGGTATTGAGAGTGTTGAGTTAGCATCCTATCAACTCAAGGATGTGGTTCACCTAGTGGAAGGAAAATAGGGGTGAGAATGCATCTCCTCTTACATGGGACTATTTTACTAGAGCTTTTAGGATAGGTTCTTCCCGACAGAGTTAAGGTAGGCTAAGGCTCATGGGTTTATGTACTTGAAGTAGGGCTCAATGTCAATCCAAGAATATAGACTTAAGTTCACTCAGCTCTCCAGGTATGCTCCACATATGGTTTCTGATTCGAGGGCACAAATGAGCAAGTTCTTGTTTGGAGTATCTAATTTAGTAAATATCGAGTGCAGGAATGTTATGATGTTAGGGGATATGGATATCTCTAGACTCATGAATCATGCTCAGCAGGTTGAAGGAGATAAGCTTACATAAATGGCTAAGACAAGAAGGCTAGAACAGGGAATTATGAATACTCTCGGCAGAATCGAGTAGTGGGAATCACTCACAGTTTCAGCAGAGGTCTACAGCCTCAGCACCTTCACCAGCTAGTGCTCCATCCCCCAAATTTCGACAGGATCAGAAAGGTAGGGCATCAGGCTCTAAGTCACAGGGGAGTGCTTCAGGTAACCGGACTTTTCCAACTTATCCAAAGTGTGGTAAGAATCATCCGGGAGAGCGTCTTGCAAGGAGAGAGGAGTGTTTTGGGTGTGGTCAGTCTGGTCACGGGTTGAAGGATTGACCTTTTGCTGGGCAAGGACAAGGAGGTTACAAGACTCAATCTACTACTTCAGCAACTCCAGCGAGTCACCCCACCCAACATGGTGTCTCATCTGGTACAGGTGGTGGTCAGCGCCAAAATAGGTTGTATGCTCTTCAGGCTCGCCTGGACCAAGAATATTATCCCGATGTGGTTACTTGTACGTTGAGAGTCTTTCATTTATATGTTTATGCATTATTAGATCTAGGGGCTACACTTTCTTTTATAACTCCCTATATAGCAGTAAACTTTGGTGTCAGTCCAGAAACTCTCTCAGAACCCTTCTCAATCTCTACTCCAGTTGGTAACCTAGTTATAGCTAGACAGGTATACAAAAATTGTCATGTCACAGTTTCTCAGAAAGTCACCTCATCAAACCTTTTAGAGTTAGAAATGGTAGATTTCTCTATCATTTTTGGCATAGATTGGCTACATTCCTGTTATGCCTCAGTCGATTGTAGAACTAGGATCAATCGGTTTCAATTTCCAAATGAGCCAGTCTTAGAGTGGAAGGGTAGTAGCTCAATGCCTATAGGTCGATTCAACTCTTACCTTAAGTCTACAAAAATGATTTCCAAAGGGTATATCTATCATCTTGTTTAGGTTAAGGATTCAAACTCTGAAACCCCAACTCTAGAGTCAGTCCCAATAGTAAATGAGTTTCCCGAAGTGTTCTCAGAAAATCTTCCTAGAGTTCCTCCTGAAAGGGAAATCAACTTCGGAATAGATCTCCTCCCATATACCAAGCCTATTTCAATTCCTCCTTACAGAATGGCTCCAGCCGAGCTTAAGGAATTGAAAGAGTAGTTGAAGGACCTAGATAAGGGATTCATCAGATATAGTATCTCTCCATGAGGTGCTCTAGTGTTGTTCATGAAAAATAAAGAAGGTTCTCTCAGAATGTGCATTGCATATCGGTAGTTGAACAAAGCATCAAGAATAAGTATCCTATCCCCAGGATTGATGACTTGTTCGACCAACTTCAGGGTGCTAGTTGTTTTTCTAAGATAGTCCTCAGATTCAGCTATCATCAACTCAGAGTCAGAAATAGTGATATCCCGAAGACAGCCTTCCGGACTCGGTATGGTCACTATGAATATGTAGTTATGTATTTTGGACTAACAATGCTTCTGCAACTTTCATGAATTTAATGAAAAGGGTGTTCAAACAGTATTTGGACTTGTTCGTCATCGTCTTTATTGATGATATCCTCATTTATTCTTGGAGTGAGGAAAAGCATGTGACTCATCTCAGAATTGTTCTACAAACTCTCAACAATCGTAATCTATTTGCTAAGTTCAACAAATGTAAATTTTGGCTACGGTTCATCGCTTTCCTTGGTCATGTGGTATCGAGCGAATGGATCTAAGTGGATTCTCAAAAAAATTGAGGCAGTACAACACTGGCCCAAACCCACCTCTTCAACAGATATCAGAAGCTTCTTAGGTTTGATCGGTTATTACAGCAGATTTTTTGAAGGATTTTCATTCATAGCTTCCCCATTGACCAATTTGACTCAGAAGAAGGTCAAATTTCAGTGCTCAGATGAGTGAGATAAAAGCTTCTCAGAACTGAAAACTAGGTTGACTATTGCTCCTGTCTTGACTATACCAGATGGTTCAGACGGTTATGTGATTTATTGTGATGCCTCCAGGGTTGACCTAGTTGTGTGTTGATGAAGCGGGGTAAGGTCATAGCTTATGCTTCTAGACAGCTTAAGATCCACGAGAAGAATTACCCGACTCATAATCTCAAACTTGTAGTCGTAGTATTTTTCCTAAAGATTTTGAGACACTACTTCTATAGTGTTCATAATGATGTGTTCACAGATCATAAGAGCCTCACTTATGTGTTCACAGATCATAAGTGCCTCAAGTATGTGTTCACCCATAAAGAGTTGAATCTTTGTTAGAGGAGATGGCTTGAATTCCTCAAAGACTATGACATGAATGTGATTTACCATCCAGGTAAGGCCAATGTAGTGGCTGATACTCTCAGCAGACTGTCTATGGGTAGTGTAGCACACGTTGAGGAAGAAAAGAAAGAGTTAGCCAAAGATGTTCACCGACTTCCTCGCTTAGGAGTTTGCCTTACACACACATCAGATGGTGGTGTGATAGTTCCAAATGGATCAGAATCCTCATTGGTAGCAGAGGTTAAGGAAAAATAGGACATTGATCCTATATTACTTCAGTTGAAAGGTGCAGTTCATCAGCAGAAAGTTGAGGTTTTCTCCCAAGGGAGAGATGGTGTGCTTCGTTACCAAAGTCGCTTATGTGTTCCTAATGTGGGTGAGTTGAGGCAGCAGATCCTTAATGAAGCTAATAACTCCAGGTATTCCATTCATCCAGGTGCAACTAAGATGTACCGTGATTTATAGGAAGTCTTTTGGTAGAATGGCACGAAAAGGGACATAACAGGCTTTGTGGCTATGTGTCCTAACTGTCAACAGGTTAAGGTAGAACATCATAAACCAGGAGGTATGACTAAAGAGATTAACATTCCTACATGGAAGTGGGAAGTGATAAACATGGACTTTATTACAGTTTTACCTCGTACTCGCAGATAACATGACTCCATTTGGGTGATAGTGGACAAAGACACGAAGTCTGCTCACTTCTTGGTTGTCAAGACTATAGATTCAGTGGAGGACTACTCCAAACTCTACATCAATGATATAGTTATGTTGCATAGGGTTCCCTTGTCTATCATCCTCACATAGAGGTCCTCGATTTACCTCTTATTTCTGAAAATCATTTCAGAAAGGTCTTGGTACTCAAGTAAATCTCAATACAGTATTTCATCCATAGAGGGATGGTCAGGCAAAGCGTACCATTCAGACCTTAGAGGTCATGTTGAGAGCTTGTGTGATCGATTTAAAGGGTAGTTGAGATGATAGCCTACCTCTCATAGAGTTCTACTATAATAATAGCTTTCATTCAAGTATTCAAATGGCCCCATTTGGGGCACTATATGGGCATAGATGCAGGTCATGATTGGTTGGTTTGATGTAGTTGAAGCAGCCTTGATTGGACTAGATTCGGTTCATGAGGCTATGGAGAAAGTTCAGCTTATCAGAGATAGACTAAAGATAGCTCATAGTCGTCAGAAGACCTATGCAGATGTGAGAAGAAGGGACTTAGAGTTTGGAATTGATGATTGAATTTTCCTGAAGGTGTAACCTATGAAGGGGTGATGGGATTTGGCAAAAAGGGGAAGCTCAGTCCTAGATATGTAGGTCCTTACAAAATCCAAAAAAGGGTTGGTAATGTGGCTTATAAGTTAGAGTTGCCAGCAAAACTAGCAGCTGCTCATCCAGTCTTTCATATTTCCTTGTTGAAAAAGTGTGTGGGTGATCCGACATCGATAGTACCATTAGAGAGTGTGGTTGTGAAGGATAGTCTCACTTATGAAGAGGTGCTAGCTGAAATTCTTAACCGCCACGTTCGTAGGTTGAGAAATAAGGAAGTCGCTTCACTAAAGGTTTTGCGGAGGAGTCAGTCCATAAAAGGAGCTACTTGGGAAGCAGAAGCAGCCATGATGGCCAAGTATCCTCACCTCTTTCCTTTCGATTCCATTTCAGCTTCAGGTAATAGTTCATCTCTAGTCCCTCAGTTTACTCTTGTGTAATTCATCCCCAGTATCTTGTTCCCTCAATTATCATTGTATTTCAGCACATTAGCATGATTCATGGAACTCCGTTCAGTTAGATACCAATGGCTAATACTCAATTGGTAGGAATTTCAGCTCTTTTCTCCAAACTCAGCTTATTTAGGCTTCATTCGAGGACTAATGTTCCCAAGGAGGAGATATTGTAACACATCGGATTTGAGAAGGTAGAAAAAAAATGCAACTTTCCAGGATGTGATGCTAGAACCAACGGAATCCACCGACGGTGTGTGGTCTGACACATGATCCGTAGGTGGGCCCGTGGTTAGCCAGTCCTAGAACTCCAAAATGTCAGGTCCCAGTACTTTTATATGGTTCACCAAGACGATTGTTCATTCAATGCATGAGTCATAGGTAGGTCTCGTAGGTGAATCCCAGACTTAGAGGAATTTCAAGAGCGAAAGCTGAGACCTACGGGTGTGGTCCATGGTTCATCGATAGACCTACGAACCGTAGGTGGGGTCCCGTCATTGGGTTCCAGACTTAGAGGTCTCTGATCCCACCCACAACCAACCAGTACGGTATGTGGGTTGACCTAAACCATAGGTCTGGCCGTAAGTGAGGATCAACAGCTATTTAGAGAAAATGACTTTTGGGTCTACTTCAAAATGTCATATCTTTTACAAAAAATGAATTTTGTCGCCCATGACCTATCAAATTAAAGATAATTGAGTGCTCTTTCTAACGCCACTGAGTTTGCTAAATTCAAGCTCTGAGTAAAAAGTTATGATCATGTTAGTAAAGCTCTGTCACACAAACCTCAAACCACGACCCAGTTGACGGGCAGTGGTTCAAACGATGGCTCGTCAGACCCCTGCTGAGTGGCACTTCATCAAATTTAAGTCATGATCATTTTTGTCTTTTTCCTTATGTTTTGGGCACTTAAACTACGTCGCTTGATGCCTAAAATACGTCGTTTTACTCAGTCTAAGCCTAATAATCTAGTCAGACATACTCAGAACCCTCATTCTCCAAAAATCATCCAAGTTAGAATGAAAAGAAGAAAAAGAGGTGCTAGTTTCTTTCAAGAACAAACACCAGTGTTCTTCAAAGTTCAGCCCCAAAATTCAAAGGATTTCTCCATAGATTTCGTCACCAGGTATGTGGAATTTCACCAGTGGGTTCCTTTCATCCACTAGGTCCCTAGCATTCAATCATTTCCTTGATTCCACATAACTTGTTTAGACCTAGGGTTTGTAAAATCTTGGGAATTTTCAGCTGCTATAGTATCCATAGTCTAAATAACATGTTTTCTTGGAAATGTTGCTTAATTCCATGTATAAAACTTAGAACCATAGTTGTGTAAATTCTCTTAGTTCATGAACTATACTTGAATTCTTAGTTAGCATGTCAGTATTTTGAACTACTCAGTATTTAGTTCATTTAGTTTCATATGTATTCAGTTGAAAGTAGACTTAGCACCGAGTTGGACTAGGGTTCAGTGTACCCTCATAGTCCTAGAATTACGTGCCTGTGTAGGATTGTAAGTCCCTTCTGTTGGGCATCAATATTAGTGATCACGCAACATTTATGCCTTTATACCCCTAGCAAGGTATATTGGGTCCTCTTGATGGGGTGTATACATCGGACTCGGCGTTTAGCTCACATGGTTTACGTCGGTTTATAGTAGTTGCCACAGTGAAACTCTTAGTGCATTGACTAGGTTTTCAGCAGTTACTTCAGTATAGAGTTCAGCATGTTATCTTCATGATTAATACTTGGTCATTGCAATCAGTTTATCTTTCAGTTATACTTCAGTACATATCTATATCCTTGTTTAGATTATATTATTGCTCACATATGCATTGTTCAGTTTATATACTTTGTTCAGCTTTACATATCTATATCTTGCATGCTCAGTACATTCCAAGTACTAACGTATACTTTGCGCTAAATTGTTTCATGATGTAGATTCAGACACTCAGCATCCAGATCATGCTTAGATCGATTCTCGATTCGACTTCAGCAGCTTTGGTAGTGAGTCCTCATACTTAGAGGACAATAGACATGCTTTCTATATTAGTCTTTACTTCCAGTTTTTAGTTTTGTTAGAGTTAGCTGGGGCATGTCCCAACAACTCAATTCAGTAGAGGCTTTTCACACATAGTAGTAGATTCAACTCGAGTTGTTACGTGTTGGGTCAGTCAACATTAAACTCTAAGTTTATTTAACTTATAGTCAGACTATTTGTGTTTTTTCCCATCTTCAGATATCCATAGTTTTAGCTTCCGCATAGTATATGTTTTACTCAGTAACTTTTATAGTACGCTTGATATATGTGTGACTCAGGGTTAGCTTGGGATCACTCGTGATCCTAGGTCTCGTATTACGTCTAGGGGTAGCCTCGGGGCATGACAAAGGTTAAGATTTGTATCTCCTGAATTTTTGAAATGTATGAAAAGGTTAATATGGATCCGTTCACCCGTCATGTGGACCATATACTATTTTATGATTTTAATAGATGCATCTATGTTATGGTCACATTTGCTTTGTTATAAACTTGTAATTTAATTGTTGCAAGGGTGTTTGCTCGAATTGTTAAATCAAGAGCACACTACAAATTATAAAATTATATTAATGATGTTGATTTATATCCAAGTGGTTTAAGCATAAATTATATGACTCCAATTATAGCTAACCCAATGGTTATGAGTACAAGACTCCCAATATTTTTTTGTATGAACCAAATAATAGGTTCAGGGTCAAGAACCAAATAATAGAAATTTAAATGTGTGTATATTATTCAATTGAACCACCACTGCGCAATGCACAAAGATGAGTCCCCAAATAAGGTTGGGTGAATGTTAGATTCTCTAACATTTGGGGGAGGGATGATAAGCAACTGAAAAATATGTTATACATAATGAATTATCATTAGTATGATTCTCTATGAAAAAATAATTTAAGTCAATTATGAGACGTATTTGTTGACCCTATGTTAAAATAAGTTACAATGCTTCAATAAAAATTCCTTTAAGGACATAATTTATAACACGCCTGAACCATGATAGATAAATCGATTTGAAAGATAAAACTTGTTGAAGAAGAAGAGGAAAAAATGATCAAGATGATCATAATAATGAGGCAAGTGCTTTAGAAAGAGTACCATGACATAATACTTTATAAAACCTTGGCAAAGGTTTAGTTACCTAAAAATGATGAGAAATAAAGATAGGTTGACAAGTTATGTCATATTAGGATCGATATCAGATAACCATGAATGATAATGTAGCGTTCAAAATTATAAATGGTGACAAGGATCGTGTATCATCTTTGTCAAATAGTATCGACAGATAAATGATTGGCCCAAGTATATTTTATTTCACATGAAAAAGTAATGTTTTTAATATAATGTCAGTGGGGGTACAAATAGATTATTATGCAACAAGTAAAATTGTAAGATATAAAGTACGGCTTGTCCATGGGGGTATAGAGATTTTTCACAAAAGTCCTAACATTATTATATGGATATGTGTTCTCTTGTGGTGGATGCAATGCGATTTCTCCAATCTGACAATATATGAAAAACTTGAATACATATAATAAATTGTTTTCATGTCTAGCTAGACAGGTAAAGATTATATTAAAATCCTTGAAGGGTTTAAAAGTTTTCAAAATGATCTTATTGAGTACCCCAATAATTGTGAGATAGCTTAACATAAAGGAAGATCTATTTCGATCTCTTTAAAATGATTAGAAACTACTATGTCATAATGCAATTGGTGCAGTTATGTATCCTGCTATTACTACTCATGGTATAGTAATTTTATTAATGTTAATGCAAAATATAACATTAGTCATATCAATAGAGATATCAAAGTGAATCAAATATTGATTTATAAATGTGTTTATTCTAACCAATCTTGTCAAGGTTTATTGGTTATGAAACTATAGGAAATCATTTGATTTATACGAAGTTTGATCTCAAGAGATGTATATGTTTTCATGTGGAAATACTTCCATATCATATTATTCAACAAGACAATCAATTTTATTACATGAAAGGCTCTGTCACTTGACTATTGCTATAAACTAATCGAATGAGTAATTTGTCTACGCCGACGAGTTCACAAACTAAGTGATTTTCAATGATGCATTTGGTTGAAGTCAACATATCCAAGAGACAAGAAAATGATATATCAGAATAAACTCAAAGATGCAACATCTTCATGAATGTGATTTGGTTACAAAGACACAACCAATATCAATATTTGAAAATTTAATATAAGATTGAGAGGCATCATTTACAAGAATTAAGTAATTTTTTAATTGGGGGTAAAATATGCGCTGCACTCTTTTTTTCTTAACTGAGGTTTTGTCCCACTGGATTTTCCTGGTAAGGTTTTTAATGAGGCAGCTTTCAATGTGTATTACTAGATATGTGCTCTTTTCTTTCAATAGGTTTTTTTTCCCATAGGATTTTCCTAGTAAGGTTTTAATGAGGCACATTATCTAAGGATGAACTCCAATGAGTAGTAAATACGCCATATTGTGGATGTCCATTACACAATTTTTTGGATACATTATAAACTAGGAATAATAACTGCTAGACAACTGTTATAGCAGTTGTTTGTCCAGAATTCAACTCTTTATTCTTTTGTCGATATTTTCTTCTAAAGTACGTCTTGAGAGGTGGGTTGGTATCAGTGCATCCCCCTTAAAAGATGCCTTGTCCTCAAGGCAGAACAAAGGAAATTGAACAGCAAGCTATACTAGTCATAGTCTTCCCAACTAGCCTCTTCAACAGGACGATGACGCCATTGAATAAGTAATTCCGGAGTTGGCACTCCTGACTCTTTCACCCAACGATGCGATAAAACTTTTTTAGGTTCCACCATAAATTCCAATTCACCCGATAGTGGTAAGAATGGAGAGGAAGCAATATCATAACAACCACAAGCAAGACGAAGCAACGAGACATGAAAAATATGATGTACCTTAGATGTTTCAAGAAGCTGCAATTCATAAAAAAAATAGGACCAACTCGACGAACAATTTTGTATTGTCTAAAATATCGAGGTGAAAGCTTCTCATTAAGACGTTTGGCTAAACTCTTCTGCTGATAAGGTCGCAAACGAAGGAAAACAGTAGCACCCACATTAAAAAACAAGTCACGTTGCTTGGAATCAGCTTGAGACTTCATTATGGATTGAGCCTTCATGAGATTGGAACGTAGTACCTCTAACATTTGATCTTGCTCCACGAGCTGCTGTTCAAGTTCAGCAATTTTAGTTCTCCATGAACAAAGGGATGCAAGAGTGGTGGTTCTCTCCCACACACAATCTGGAAAGGAGCCATATTGGTTGAAGAATGGTATCCAATGTTGAAAAATTATTCAGCCCAAGAGAGATATTGAAGCCATGATTTGGGCTTGTCATGAGCAAAAAAACTTAAGTAAGTTTCAAGGCATCGATTGACCACCTATGTTTGACCGTCAGATTGGGGATGATAGGAAGTACCCATACGGAGACGAGTGCGACTAAGGCAAAAAAGTTCCTGCCAAAAAGCACTTGTGAAGACAACATCACGATCTAAAAGAATGGAGCGCGGTAAACCATGCAACCTGACAATTTCCTTACAAAAAACCCCAGCCACTGTTTTAGCAGTAAAGGGATGAGATAAAGCAAGAAAATGATTGTATTTGCTAAACCTGTCAACCACCACAAGAATAGTATCAAAGGCATTAGAAGGAGGAAGCCCAATAATGAAATCAAGGGAGATATCCTCCCAAATTCTATTAGGAATGGGCAAAGGTTGTAAGAGACCAGCTGGAGATAATGTTTCATATTTATGTTGATGGCATATCAAACAATTCTGGACAAAGGACTTAACATCATGCTTCAAACAAGGCCAGAAAAAATTTGTAGATACCCTTTTGAGAGTTTTCAAGTAACCTCTGTGCCCTCCTGTTGGAGAATCATGTGACTCTGCTAAAATCTTAACTTTGAGTTTAGGATAATCAGGAATAACCAGCCAAGATTTGTAGTAAAGATGGTTAGCAGACAACGAGAAATTAGGATGAATCGACGGATCAGAAGAGAGTTGATCTTGAATCTGCTTAGTATATGGATCAGCTTCAATTGCTTCTATCAAATCACTGAAATCTAATGGAATAGGCATCACCAAAGATAAAAAAACCAGCATGTTGAGGGCGACGAGATAAGGTATCAGCTCCTTTGTTTTCACTTCCTGACTTATAGACAATAGTGAAATCAAATGGCAATAATTTAAACAACAAACGTTGTTGTTCAGCAGTAGTCACCCGCTGGTGCAAGAGATACTTTAGGCTACAATGGTCAGTAGTGACAATAAAATGCTGACCCAAAAGATAATGCTTCCATTTTTGCAATGCAAAGACCAAAGCCAGCAATTCACAATCATAAGTAGATTTAATGCGACTAGAAAAGGAAAATTCCTTACTGAAATAGGCTACTCGATGACAATGTTGCAGTAAAATAGCCCCAACTCCATCAGATGAAGCATCACACTCAACTGTAAACTGTTGAGTGAAATCTGAAAGACGAAGCACTGGTACTGATGTCAAGATCCTCTTAAGATTTTGGAAAACCTGCTCTACTTTTGCATGCCAGGTAAAAGCATCTTTCTTGGTCAATTCTGTTAAAGGACGAGCAATGATCCCATAGTTCTTAACAAAGTGCCTATAATAACCTGTGAGACCTAAGAAACCATGAAGTTTCTTGACATTCTTTGGAACAGGCCATTCCAACACCGCATATATTTTTTCTGAATCCACGGCTACTCCATCTTGAGAAATCACATGACAAAAAAAACCAACTTGGTGTTGACCAAATAAACATTTATTTGGATTAGAAAAAAAAGGAATTGACAGAAAGAAGATGGAGGACTGTTTGAAGGTGTTAGTATGTTTGAGGGTCAGGACTATAGATTAGAATATCATCAAAGAACAATAGGACAGATTTTCGAAGGTATGGCCTGAAAAGATCATTCATGGCACCTTGAAATGTGGATGATGCATTGGTGAGTCCAAAAGGCATTACGAGAAACTCATAATGGCCTGAATGAGTGCGGAAGGCAGTTTTATAGACATCATCAGGTTGGACATGAATTTGATGGTATCCGGAACGAAGATCAATTTTAGAAAAAATTGTGGCCCCATGTAATTCATCTAACAACTCATTGATATTTGGAATTGGATATTTGTCTAGGACAGTACGGTAATCCACACAAAACAGCTAAGAGTTATCTTTCTTTTTAACTAGCAGAACCGGATTAGCAAAGGGACTTGAACTAAACTAGTAGAACCGGACTAGCAAAGGGACTTGAACTAGGGCGAATGAAACCAGATTCTAATAAAGTTGCAACTTTGTTCTCAATTTCAGTTTTTTGACCATGTGGGTAACGATAAGGTCTGATGTTTGGAGGTTTAGAATTTGGTAACAGAGGAATAGCATGAGAATGTGCTCTAAATGGTGGAAGAGATGTTGGTTCAGAAAACACAAACTGGAATTCACGTAAAAGGGTTTGGATTGCATTACCTGGAACTTTTGATACCATGTTAAAAGATTAGAGAGAAGTTGTGGCTGAATTTGTCGATCTCATGCCTTGCAATTTGTAACGCTTCCCTTGCCAATTGAAAATTATGAACATATCCTTCCAGTTAGCTTGAATCGTATTGAGAGAAGCTAACCATTTGATACCAAAAATCAAATCAGCCCCTCCAATTGCAAAAGGGTAGTAATCATAAGTGATAGTAAAGCCCGGCAATTGAATTTGAAGATTCCGACAAACTTTATTGCAGTGTATAATATCCCCATTCCCTATTTGCACACCAAATGTTGAAACCATTTCTACTGGTATATTATGCTCCTCCACAATGGAATCAGCCACAAAATTATGTGTGGAACCACTATCCACAAGTATTAAAACCTTTTTACCATTGATCTCACCCTGAAGCTTCATTGTAGCACCCACTGATTGTCCCAAAATGGCATGGAAGGAAATTTCAGCAAGGTCATTTTCTTGAGGGTTATCACCAATTATTGCATTGACCTCGTCAACCTATTCCAATTGACCTTCTCCAGTAATCTCCATGAGAGATAATTTTGCAGATTTGCATCTATGACCGGGTGCAAATTTCTCATGGCAACCAAAGCAATGTCCTTGTTCCATAAGATTTCTCCTCTCGGTATCCCATGTTCGCATTTGAAGAGGTTGTGAAGCGGCTGGGTTAGATGAAACACTACTGCGTAAATTGTGATTTGCAGATGAAGAATTGTTCTAGGTGTTTCTAAAAGAATTCAATGGATTTTGTACCGTGGGTCTATTGTTTGGGGTCTAATTAGGCACTCTATTACTGCAAGTTGTGCCTAATTTATTTTCAAATTCAAGTGCCAAACTCATAGCCCTGTAAACTGTTCTAGGTTTGTGAATCCTAACATCAGATTTAAGTTCCTCTTTAAACCCATTCACGAACACCCCTAAAAGACAGTGATCTAGCCAATTTGTAACCCTAGATGAATGCTTTGAAACTTCTTGACGATACTCATGTATAGAACCTGTTAGCTGAATGTTACAAAGGTGCTCGTTAGGATTTTGAAACTCTGCAGGACCATAATTTTTCTGCAATGCTTTAACAAGTTCTTCCCAATAAAGCAAAGTTCGCATACGATTTATCCAAGAGAAGAGATCCAGAGCATCCCCTTCAAATACATCGCCGTGATGTCAACTTTAAGTTCCTTTTGAGTTTGATCGCCTCCTTCAAATCTGGGGAATTACATCTTTGTGTATGGCTTTCGGGGAGGATTTTTTTACAAAGATGGACTATCAATGTCTTCTTCCTCATCTTGCCAAACAGACTTTCCTTTATTACGATTTCTGTGACTAGATTCTTCTTGTTGAGTGCAACTAGTCTGGGCCTTCAATGTTGGAACATCTGCTGCCAGGGAGTCAATAGTATTTAACTTTGACACTATGGCAGATAATTGTTGGGCAAGAGATTTAACATTGGTAACGCCTTCTTGGGAATTAGACAATCTGCTATTGATCATATTGGATCGATCTGCTCTAATACCAAAACTAATAGTAACCAAAAGTAGAGATCCGACAAAATAGACAAAGCAAGTAGATTTACTGAAAATAGTTTGTGCAAGTATCTTAAACACAACTATACAGATAAAGTTGTCCGTGTGGAGAGGACAAGACTCCAGAAAATAGTAGTTTTGACTCTTAATTACATAATACCAATAACTAATCCTGATTACATATATATAGAGAACATAAAAGGATAAGACTGACACTATAAACTATAAACTAGGAATAATAACTGTTAGACAACTGTTGTAGCAGTTGTTTGTCCCGAATTCAACTCTTTATTCTTTTGTCGGTATTTTCTTCTAAAGTACGTCTTGAGAGGTGGGTTGGTATCACTTGAAATCAAGAAGGCAACATGCAAATAGCTTGAGCAGAGAGGTTTCAAATAGCTCAAACAAGTAGTTTGCTGAAAATTCTTGTAGTAGCTTCCTCGGGCATGCAACCACAAATGGTTATATTGATATACAACAAATTTGTTAAAGTGATAATACAACAAATTTATTCATCAAATTCATATCAACTTTGACTCTTGAGAAAATAGCATAAAAGATTGGCATACGAAGAATAAACAACTGAATTGTGGTCTTTGTCAAGGGAGTAGAACATACTACACACTTTTTGTTTCTTCTCAACCAAGATTTTATCCTACTATATTTCATGAGAAGGTTTTAATAAGGTAACAAAGAATATGTACTACATATAGTACATTTTCTTAGAAAAAAATTGTACATAGACATCCAAAGTGGAGTGTTGTAAATAATATATTTGTAGATGCCATGTGATGGGCCCCACTTTTGCTACCGTAGAAGTATGACTTCTCCAAGTCATATTACGCCTATATACAAGGCATTCCCACAACAATACAACACTCAAAAAGGGGATTATTATCCATATTACTACTTTATGTATTCCTCTTTCTTTCTCTTTCCATTTGATTTTATTTTTATCTTTATTTTATAACAAAATTGAGATTTGCAACATTTTCTTGAGATGTCTTTCTTTTTACCACTTGTAGCAATACTACGACTTCCTTGGTAAATTCGTAAGGGCATCTCTAACCTAACTCTCTATTTTACTCTCCAAATATAGAGTTCCTTATTTTTTCAGACAACCAACTCCAATCCAATTCTCTATTCGGCAAAGGATCAAATATACCCCCGTACTATTGGAAATAGTTTAAATATACCCCTCGTTATACTTTCAGGCTAAATATACCCCTCCCGTTATGCTTTCAGGGTAAATACCCTTATAACTAACAAAGGACACATGGACAGATGAGATTAAAAGAACTATTCAATTTAAAATAAATTCAATTAAGATATAACCCGATCTAATTATAATGATGAGATTAAAAGGTCAATTTAAAATAAATTCAATTAAGATATAACCCGGTCTATTTTATAATGTTGACCCACCCAATTCATCTTAAACATAAAAAATAAAAAATAAAAAAAAAGAGCCCTAAAATGCATCTTCTTCTCTGTCTAGCAAAAGAAAGGAGCATTGCAAAGTGGAACATCTACTTCAAAATAAAGTGTTGTTTGATGAAGTTGAGTCATCTAGTGTGTGCTCACCAAACACCTTGTTACCATGTACCATAATTTCTAGTAAAAATTGTTTCTGAAGTTAACCATTTCCGAAAAAGGAACATTGTATGTCTCCTGTTGTTCTTTCTTAAATGATTTGTCACTTTTGACAGAGGTGGTTATGGAAAGACATCTGAAGTTCAACCTTCAATTTTGCAAAACTACAAGTTTCAATTTCTTAACGACTCAGCATGCTCATTTCTTATTGTTGAATTGTAAAACAACATCGAAATTTAAGTTTATCATCATAATTCTTGCTTCTGCATATGCTCGTGAGCTGCCTCAATTTGGCCTTGAAGTTGGACTGACAAATTATTCTACTATATACCTCTTTGACTGCATGCCTCTTTAGTTGCTGGAAATAACTTAATTGTGCATTAGATTTCTTTGTTTGAAAGATAAATTGGGTGGGTCAATGTTATAGATTAGGTCGGGTTATATTATTGGGTTTCTTTGTTTGAAAGATAAATTGGGTGGATAAATGTTATAGATTAGGTCGGGTTATATTATTGGGGCGGGTTATATCCGAATTGAATTTATTTTAAATTAAATAGTTCTTTTAATCCTAATCGTCCACATGTCCTCTGTTAGTTATAAGGGTATATTTAGTTCGAAAGTATAACGGGAGGGGTATATTTAGCTCGAAAGTATAACGAGTGGTATATGTAAACTATTTCCAATAGTATAGGGGTATATTTGGCCCTTTGCCGTTCTCTATTTTACTCTCTAAAAAAGAATTGTCTTCTCTCTCCTCAATATTATATTATTATTTCTATTTCATTTTTATTTTCTTATTTCATACCTAAATCATTTCTTGCATCGGAGAGAATGGGGGGTAGCTATAACTTTGAGCCTAAAGTGTATCTAGGAACAAAATACAGATTATATTTCTGGCATATTGAAACACACCTAGCTTAACACTTGAAAAAAACCAAAAACGTTGGCTCAGAATGAACATACTAGTCAATTTGCCCTAAAATCAAAAAGATAAATTGAGGACACTAGACTCAAACGGGCTTTCCACATTTTGCTGCATGACAGCTTTGATGATATACCTCAAGTCTTGCAATCTCCCAAGTAGAAAGCTAAAGGTTTTACCATAGATATCGAAACGTCTTCTTTTCTTTTACTTTTGAAGGGTTCGACTTTTGCCATTAATATGTCAGAGTCGCTGTTTCATGACATCAGAAACAACTGCACCATTAACGAGTTTTATCAAACTGCCCCTCTTCAAAGGGCAACTTACGAACAACAGTTGCCAATTAACAGTCCATATTGTCTGAATTTCATTTCAGCAATAATCTCATCCTGTTACATCACCATATAACAGAATTTAACAGCAGTAAATGAAGAGATGATCTGCTCTAACAGGATAATTGAGCACGAATAAAAAAAAATTAACTTATACTCATAACGTAAGGTTGCTACTCTACCAAATTTTGTGCCACTGAATAGAAGTTGAACACCGCCAACACAAGTAAAAAACAGGGAAAATTTGTAGAACAAGTTTGTGCATAGTATACATTTTTTACAGGACCAAAATTGACACAATGATGAGAAAACTGGAGTTTCCTCTCTCGTTTGTGGACGGAGAGTCGGAGGGGTACAAAAAAATCAAAACATAAATGAAGAATACATAATATGTCCAAACCTGCGGAGAGGGAAAATATGTCTCTAAGCTTCACCTTTATAAGAAGCACGGTATGACAAATTTTTACCTCACAAGAAAACAAGGAAAATCCGGACGAACATAATAATAGATGCAACTGTTCCACCAAATAGGAAATACTGTAGAATGGTTCTCTTCCTCCTGGGACTTAGGATTCTGAAGTATTGTGAAATCACCTCTGAGATAGCCTCACCATCGAGGAAATAAACCTGGAGAAGAAGCAGAGGTAATCATAAAAACATGAATGGCATAAAAGTTGCAGTGACTGTTGTCCACTGTTTTAGGATTGAATACATATTATGACACGATAATCACAAATAAGAAGCATCCAAAAGAGAATGGTCATCTGCAATAGATTGCTAAATGTGGTAAAATGGGTCAACAACCTGACTTTACAACGGCGTGTATTCAAGTATCATCTAATGACCAAGATAAAACTACAAAATCACCTTTCGAACAGCAATAACAGATATCTATAAGTACTAATAAGAACTCATTAATTGCTCTGAAGGGGGCAAGAGACGAGACAGCTGAGCATGAAGTAACAACTGTAAATAGCCAAGGAAAGCCCTAGAATGATCTTCAGAAAAGTCCTAGAACAAAGCTCACTAGGGTCTCAATATAATGAAACAGACACATCGATGTTTCCAAATTGTCCTACACTTTCTTTCATCATCTCTTTTGTCATGTAGGAAGATGCCCATAGAATAATTTTATGAAGTGTCTCAAATTTATTACCACGTCTAGATCACATTTTAAGCTCAACCAGGTTCTTCACCTGGCTTCCAGATTTGTATGGACACATTTACTTTTGGTGCAGTTTCCTTGTGATCTCTCTAAACCATTTACATGGACTTCTGGGGCTGGACATATGTCATACTGGAAATGCATACCCTTAAAAGTTTCTAGCAAGTCATTTATATATGCATTTAGGTACCTAATCCATGTCTACGGACAAATAAGTGTCTGACCAACAGAGAATCTAATGCATTGTCTGGTATATTTCAAGCAGGAACGGCCCACTTTAACAAAAAGCATTTACCTCAACCTAGTACAGTTTTGCAGATGTGATGTCATCTTATTTGCCACCCCCAATAGATATTACATTAATGAAAGCAGAAAGCAGGACTAGGAAATGCATGGGGAAATCATTGTCGTTTTACTTATTTCACTACTCTGTTAAAGTTATAGTGTCAGAAATATGCCTCTTCTTTTCCCCAAATGAGTAATTTAGTCTTCCAGCAGTGAGCTCTTTCAATGAAACAAGTCAGAAAATTTATTGAAACACATCTATAAATTTATGCTAATGTTGCATATCTCTCTAGGGGATTTGAGAAGATAGATGGTCTATTTTTATTTATTTTTTGAGGGAGAAAAAAGAAGAAAAAAAACAGATAGCGGGTGTTTTGTTTTTTGGGCTTCTAAAGTTTATATGTTTTAATAATGCCATAATGAGGTTCAAGCTAAGTTGCTCAAACTCTTCACTTTTGGTGCCGCACCCGTGTTGACACGACATGGGTGTAGGATCCATGTCCGATTTGGTCAACCAATTTTGGGTACTTTGACCAAAATCGATAGAGAAAGTCTGGACAGTTTTAATGATTTCTATAATCAATACAAAAGTCAAGGTGAAATTGAAGAAATGGAATACCTTTTATTTAGAAATTTCTATGTCACTCTTTTCTTTTAATCTCCTTCCAAGATTCTCCCCAAGTTCTCTACATAATATCTCATAATTTAGGTTTTATAACTCTATTTTTTAGATATTTTAATTATATTTAGGCAAATCCCCACACCCGTATCCATACACGGATCCATTTCCCCGAATCATAAAAATTAGATAATGAAGTATCTGACCTCTAGATCTACACCCGTATCGAACACCCCCACCCGAGTCCGAGCAATCCAAATGAAGCGGTATTATAAATCAAAAAGAAGACAAAGACATGAACAATAAAATTGGAGTTCAATCCAAGTACTCACATAGTAAGCATTTTTCTCTCTCATCCAACTTTTACAGGTAAGATGAAAGAACACAACCATTCTATGCAAGGATCACGTTGCACCTGGCTGTATGAAAAGCATGTTTTATTTGTGTCACATAACTTGAGCCATCTAAAGCAATAAAATGACAAGTTTCTTAGCATTGCTCAATTGCTTCCTCTTTAACACTGATAAAATATTATGTGATTATAGCGCTTCTAGTCCAATGGATGCTTCATAATTTATTGTTCGCAAGCTAATTACTATAGAGAACAATGTTTTCTAAAAAAAACAGTTAGTTTGTGAAGTCTATATAAGGTTAGAAGAAGTATGGTAGAATAGAATAGGAACAAGATAATATATACAATTCTACTTAGAATAGGAATAGGAATAGTATATAGAATCCTATTTGGAAAAGGAATCTAATGTAGTGTCTATAAATAGGGTCTCAATATAATAGTATAGATACACAGTTCAATAATATTCTTCACAAATATTTCTGATATGGTATCAAAACCTCTACAATCTTGGTAGAGAATCAAATAGCTTCCGATGTCGGTGGGCGACTATTACCCATATAATGCCGTCCGTCTGTCCAATGGTTATGTTAGCAAAAGGTGGGTCATTGTATTTTTCCAGTGAACATTTTCTCATATCTAATTTGTGTAGTACCCTGCCTTTTTCGCGACGACTACTTTCTCATATTCGATTTGCATAGCACCGTACCATCATTTCGGTGACTACTTTTTCATATTTGATTTGCATAGTACCGTGCATTTTTCCAGTGACTACTTTTTCATATCTAATTTGCGCCAGTGACTACTTTCTCATACCTGATTTGTGTAGTACCATACATCTCTTCGAACTACTTCTCATATTTAATTAGCGTAGTACCATGGATTTTTTCGAACTACTTTCTAGTATATCTGAGTTGCATGGTACCGTGTGTCTTTTCAGTGACTCCTTAGACTTGATTTGCATAGTTTCATGCATCTTTACAATGACTCCTCAAATTTGATTTGTGTCGGGCAAGGTTATCAATGACGCGCTTAAGCCCTAAAGCAAGGGTCAAAATGCGTTGAGCGTTTCACCTCGCTTAATGTGCGCTTCAGTGTTGTCATCAAGGCCCTAAAGCATACTTTTCCTTGTGAATGAGAATTTCTTGAAGAGACGGCGCCATTGATATATCACTTTATCATAAAAAACAATCAATTTTTTGTCCATATATTTATTATTCATGCCTATAATTATTAGCCTTGAACTAAACAAGAATATATTTGTATGTTCTCTCCATTTGTGCCTTTTCTCAATAAAGCCCACGTTTTATTTGCGCTTGAAGCCCCAACGAACCTTAGAGCTTTTTTGCGCTTTTCGCTTTTGATCACATTGGTGTCGGGTCGCGCCATCATTCCTATCCTACCTATATATTTTCTTTTTCTCAATCCGTCAATCCGACCCTACCCATATTATTCTCTTTCTCAATAGGGTCGTGTCATCATTCCGACCCTACTTGTATAATTTTATATCTCAGATTGTGACCATTTTCAGCCATCAAATCTAATAATCCAGCGCATGAGCACGTTCCAGGCAGTTTTACGATAACTTTCTTGTTTAAGATCTACTCGTGTCTTGATTTCAAGATGATGAGTACTATGTTTTATGGACATTCTGCATCAAATCCAGTATTTCATGAGAAGACACATTGAGATTGATTGTTAATTTTGTGAAGTCGAGTGATCAACTTATAGATATCTTCATCCAGCTCCTCATTGGTCCATTCTATTAATTACATTTATAACAACCTAGGTACATATGACTTGTATGCACTAGCTTGAGGGGGAGTGTTAGAAATGAATAGGAACAAGAATAATATATACAATCCTACTTAGAATAGGAATAGGAATAGTATATAGAATCCTACTTGAAAAGGATTATATTGTAGTGTCCTAGTTCGAAAGGGAGTCTAATATAGTGTCTATAAATAGGATCTCAATTTAATAATATAGATACACAATTCAATAATCTTCTTCTCAAATATTTCTCACGAAGTAGTTTAGATGAGGTATAACATTTTTTCCTATATGGTTTAGCGAATCCTTTTTGGAGTACGATTAGGATACAAGCTATTCCTAGTATGTAATACTTTCAATTCAATAAATTAACCCTGTTAGATAATAGTGATGGCAAATTTCCTCATTCATTGTTGATATAATTCTAAGCTTGTGTATACTAAATTCAGTGTTTTTTCCCTTCTCATCTTTCCATAAAATCGCCACGATTTCTCCAGCCTTAGAAAGGCCTTGATTTTCATGGTTCTCAAGCTCTTATCATGTTAAATCTTTTCTAAGAAGTTATACATCATAAGACCCATTTAATCCAATTACTTCCTATCGTTCTGGGACCAAATCAGCACAATTCTGAAACCTTCAATCTGTTGCAAACTGCCCAACAGAACTGGTAGTTCCCAACAACAACACGTTTGAGGTTCAATTGGATCGTCACAGCAAAAGATGCGACAGATATGACCACATGCAGGCTCATAAACATGGGAAACAGAGAGTTATCTCTTCGATATGAATACATACCGGCAGGCTGTTGAGAAGTGCAAGTGTCATAGAGACGTGAAATGTGAACATCAAAAGCCTTTCCAGTACATAAGGAAGATGAGCACCAAATTTAGCTGACCAACGAGGTTGATATGAAGTCAAGAGAACTGAATGCTTTATTGAAATTGCATCACCCACAAAAACAAAGGTCTTAACACAGGGGTTCTCCCTGGAGTTGTTATCATCGATTACACGTGTTCTTCCAAGATGCGAGCACTGTAGGGGAGAAGGGATTGAATATGTGATCTCCACCCATGCTACACCAGTTGATAAAAGTGGAAGAAAGCATGCTCCCTCCTACACTAAAACATCAATTATTCACATATTCAAATGCATTCTGTGTGTTGTTGTGCTTAACCTAATCGCATTTGTGTATTATAAACTACAGGAGCAATATTTTTTGGCAGTTCATGACAAACATGCACAACTGGCAAACTGATACAAAGTGTAGCTTCTGGTCTCAATGAGAGAACACTGAATTGCGTACCTTGGAACATAAGCAGCTGCTCCTATTGCTATGAAGTCTGCCCCAACCATCACCACATTTCTCAAGCTTCAAGACATCCTTGTCATAAAAGCAATGAAATACACCTCCATCCCTTTGATGGTTAACCTCAAGACTGTCATCATCAAGCATGGCCTGGTCCGAGCATGGAATGGTTATAAATGCACTTAGTTCATCAGGACAAGTTCTGTTGCCTTTCAATGAAACACGTTTGCCTTCTTCAACCAAAGAATAGGGAATACAGTATCCTTTACCAATACTTCTTTTCATAGAGTTCTCAAGAAGGCTGTGATTCTGGAAGGTTTGATAAGAGCGTTCAGTTAATACATCAATAATTTGTGACCACTCCTGAGCATTATTGATGCGGAAATCATCCAATGATATAATGACATCACCAGGAGACAAATGGCCAGACAACGGCGATGTTGGAGACACCTCCAGTACCTGCTCAAGATCATGTGATTGTAACCCATTAGCCACATAATGCCTAATTAGGTCCCCCAAATTAGCACATTGCAGTACAAGAATTAATCCTCAATTACCATGGGGCCTTCATCATGAATGTATAATGGATACAAGATCAACGGTTGAAGGAACAATGCCCAGGCACAAACAGCACAAAGCTGAAAGATAATAAACCCATTAGTTCAAAAACTACAGAATATGATAAACAAATGGAGATCGACTAGCATTCTTTAATAACTAAGAGCTGCTATAAGCACCCACAACTGCATTATGCCAAATGCCAGCACAGTATATTCGAAGAGCAGAAACTTTGGATAATGCCTGCAGTAACTCATGATTGAATGCCAGTAGAGCGCCTGGAAATAATACAGCCAAAAATACAGCGATGTACTCCATCTGTATGCCCTCACTGCTTTCCCAGAATGTAGTGCCTACAGAAGCAGTTGTGAGATTCATGTACCACCACTACTATGTCTCAAAACATGTCAACTGATCAGGTTTGCACATACAGTCAGCCAAATGTAGAATCAAAGTCCAAAGATCATAAAGAATACCCTGATATAACATAACCAGCACTAACTAAATACCTAATGTTCAAGTATGTGCTATACTCTGATCCAGTTGACTTTCCTAGAAGCATATCTATTATTCGCAGTGCAGCAATGAAGCTTATACACCAAGATTTCATAGAAGCTATCAATCATGACTAGCAAAAGAGCACCTTAAAAAAAGAAGATATTTGAGAACGAATTGCTTGCTTATTCCCTACCGTCTCAAAAAAAAAAAACGCTTATTCCCTCGAGCATGTTGGGGTTTAGCTAGTGTTTACAAGTAATCCCAGAGAGAAAAGGAAAGGATTCAAGTGATCCTACAAAGGAAAGGAAAGTATTTCCTGATAATTTCTTGTCCTATTTACACAATTATAGAGATTCTAAAGCTTTTTTATGTATTGAAGAGTCCTACATCGGTTGGTGAAGAGTTGGATGATTTGCAGATTGCAGATTCATCATCATGCAGTAGTATATGGGGTTTGCTAGCAAAATACCAAGCAGTTGAGATAAAATTCTCCATAATTTTTACACACAGTATCTCCGATAACATATCCTATATGGTGACTTCCAGTACTCCTCTTGTTCCTTTAAATCATCCTTCTCAATATTCACATAGATTTTTCTCCCTTAGTACATGGAGGAACGAAAGAAAGAGATTTACCTTTCTGTTCAATTCGATTCTCCCTGGAATCAGACTTCTCCACCGGAGTTGACCAAGCAGAGGTGCCTGCCTCAGGAACTGAAGTCGTCGAACCCTTGGCTGTGACCCAGAAGTAGGCTCACCAAACGTTTTAAGATATAGAAACTTCTGGGAATCTGAATCAGAATGGGGGTCTTTGTTCCCTTCCATAATCGATTGAACTTGAGATGGAATGAAGCTACCAAAGGTGAGCGGTGTAGTTTACAGCTCAGCCCATCCTCTGGAGTGACCAATTACATCATTGTTGTAGCTCCCTTGCAGAAGTTTTGGATCAAAGTCACGGTGTTTCCTCAGTCAGTGCACGTTACAAAATCCTAGCTAAAATGCGCCGAGAGAGAAACATATTCTAACCTGAATCCCCTCCATGTCCGAAAAAGAACTTCTAGAGTAGGGACTCAAACATTTTTGGCTCTAGTAAAAGAATTTTTAAATTCCTTTCATTATGGTAACAACTTCCTGGATAACAACCTGTAGGGGATCAAACCTTAGGTTTTGATAGAATTAAGATCAAAGGATGGGGTTGGTAGCAAGTACAATGCTAGTCAGCGAAGAGAGAGTGCACCATAACAGCTGCTAGAGAGATGAACGATGCTTGAACAGGAAGATGAGCACCAATGTTGGACAGAGGAGTTGTGCAAGACACTGAAAGGAAGAAAAACAGAAGAAAATGTGGTCAGACGGGCGGCACACATTGGCTGGCCGTTTGAGCAGTTGTAGTATGCCTGCATATTATAAGAATCTGAAAGTCCAGGATGTCGTCTTCCCAAGCATTTTGTCAAGCAACGGTGGCACTGAATGACAGAAAGCCTTTTGGTGCTTAAAGGCACTCCCCCTTAGGAATACCAATATAGCTCAGTATCTAGTTTGTATAGCTTGGTTTACCCCTCCAAAGTAAATGGAATACTTCTGCGGATTAGCATGAAGACCAGAAGCTTGGGAAAATTGTGAGAAACACTGGAATAAACATGGACGGATTGTACATCACCCCTGCTAAATGAAAACAGGTCATCAGCAAAGCTTAGTTGTATGATCCTCATCTTGGCACATCTTGGGTGAAAATGAATTTTTTTATCAGTGTGAAGAGTCTTCAACAGTCTATTAAAGTATTCCATAACAATAAAAATAGGGAAGCGGAATGGGGTATCCTTGCCTCAAACCTCTCTTAATAGCAAAGGGAGGAGTTGGAAAACCATTGAGTGCAATAGAGTAGGTCACAGTAGTGAGGCATGTCATGATCCATTCAACAAACAGATCTAGGAAATGAAGACTGGCCAGAGTTTGCTCCAGCCTCCAAATAAACTCTTTCTACTGAGTCATAGGCCTTCTGGAGGTATATCTTCAGCATACACCTTGGAGAAATCCCCCTCATACTGTATCCCTTAACAAGTTCATGGCTAAGGACAATGTCATCAGATAGCAACCTTCATGGTACAAATATTACCATATGTTATCAGATTCCATCAGTAAGGTCTTCAATGATTTTACTCAGTCTCTTGGTAATGATTTTATGATCTTACACAAAACATTGCAACAAGAAGTTGGTCAAAAGTCTTTGATAGTGACGGGATGTTTCACCTTGGGAATTACAGTGACTGAAGTGCACTTTGATCCCTCATTTGCTCCTCTGCTCAATCACACATAAGAAACTATGTCTTAGTAAATCTCAACCTGAAATTTCATAGCCCTCGTTTCCCTCCAGCCCAAGCATTTGTCCAGAAAACTCTCTGCCACTCAGAAACACTTGTAAGGGATGTAGAACTCAGGATTCTCAATAGAAAGACAAAGTCGGCTAAGCACCAAAGTAAGTGGCGGGTGAACCAGGATCCGATTCTTGCCCTTTTAGTTTCCATTTTCCGGATTGGGCTTCAGATTTTCTTGCACCAGACGTTTCATTAATCAAAGCAGCATGGGAAATACATCTACGTCAGCAGATGTTATTGTAACGTACTCTCTTTGCTCAACAAACCCTAATTATGTTGCAGAATAACAGCTTAAAAATCCCAATCATCTCTAAGTAAGACCTTCCAAGAAGCCTAGACTTTTGATGGCTTGCCAGTATTTAATTTTTTATTAGATGAATTAATTTACTTGACTGGAACCGCAGAAACTCATCCACTGAGAATTTTAATCATCACCCATCATATATGCATTGTCCACGCAAGTAATAACTTCTCCCCTTAGTTCCAAAATCAGTAGAAAAAATGAAAGAGTACAAGTAAGAGAAAGGAACAGAATCTTTCAAGAAGATTTCTACGAATATACATAGCAAGTATAGTATAATCCACATTTTACATTTTTCTCAAAACAATTTCAAAAGAGCATTAGCCTTAACCTTGCAGCAGCTAGAGCGTGCCCAAGTTCATGTACTGAAACCGATATGAAGGAAGACATGCATAGATATCCAATGTCAGCCACTGAGATGGTCAAGCCTGATATCTGCACGTCAAAACATATGAAGCAGTTGCAAGTGTTTAGAAAACCATTGAATCTGAGTGCAAATAGCTGTTTCTAGCCCAGATCATGTATATGTAGGTCACACCATGCTCACCCCTTACCTTAAGCCATTAAGGTAGCATAAATGTTATCACTCCTTAGTCATCCAATAGTTACAGCAGTAGTTATTTCTTTTTTCGTAGTAGTTATTTTCCTGTAATAGTGCAGTTTTTCATTCCAGTAATATTAGGAAGTCATGTCCTAGTTTCTAGGGGTAGTTATCTTATAAGTGTTGTATTTAAACTATCTATTTTTCTCAGGAAATATAAGCAGAAAAGTAATTTCAGTTTTTGAGTACTTTAACTCAAGAGATTGCAGGTTCTCTCTCAACGAACCATCACCATAGGTCATAGGAAGAAAACTTCAGATTTATCTTGCAGCGTCGCATAACTAGATCAATAACAGAGGACCATAACAATAAGTCAAGGATATCTCACCTCTAGCCTTAAGAGAAATAGACAACCAATATGGATCCATGTTGAGATCAACATATGTGCCTTGAAATTGCACACCTGATGCCTTTTACTTGAGTTTTCAAAGTCCTTTTGCATGTCTCTTTTTTGTGTTCGAATGTTGTTTTGTAGATGTTTGATGTCAAAATGGCCAAAACATGGAAAAGCTGAGAAAATGCCCAGAATTGGCAATCCACAATCCGTAGAATAGAAGTACAGGCCGTGGATCCTGGCATGGTGCGGAAAAGATCTGAGAGATGGTACCTGCTGGGTCTTCTGAAGTCGACCAATCCATGGTGGGAAGTACGAACCGTATGTCACATTCACGATACGTACATCTGGAGAAGACAATGCTGGAAGGTTTTACAAACAGTGGAATATTGTACGGTCAATGGATCAAACCATGGTCATAGTCCAGTGCCTCTAGGCGGGAATTCACGAAAGACTTAAAAGCAATTCACAGACCGTGGATTTATGTATTGTCCGTGGATTGTATCGATGTATTTGACAGTTTTAGGATTCCAAGTTTGTGGGTCATAAATACATTTAATAGGGGTTTTGTAATAGGGAGTTACAATTTTTTATATTTTTTGAGTTTGGAACAATATTCTCTCTCTAGTTACATAGTTTGGTGAAGAATGAAGACACCAAGTTATTTATTTTCATCTTTAATTCTAAGTAAGTCTTATGACTTCAATTTATTCTTCTTACTTTTACTCTTGAATTATGAGTAGTTAAATCCTCTACTAAGTTTACAAACCTAATGGGGGTGTAACGTTTATACGGTTTTCGTGTGTTGCATGTTTTTCGGGTAATAAGGGTATCAAATTAATTCTTGTCTTCCTTGATTGATTAGTGATTGCAAATATTAACATAAGCCATATTATTCTATTTTTGCTTGGGAAAGCATATTAGAATTCGATAGAAACAGTTTGCAAGAACTTAAGGCACTAACCCTTGTTTAATAAATCCTCTCAAGGATAAGTTGAATTTACTTGGCATAATTAATCACTCTTCTCTAAATAACTCGTATAGATTTGGAAAAATAATGTTGAGATAAATTGTTCAACTCTAGGGAAAGATTGAGCAGGGAAAGAGCGACTAGACTATATGAGATTCCCGTGGAATTTTGGAAGAGCACAGAAAAGGCAGGTATGAAGTGGTTAATTGGTTTGTTTGATGCTATTTTTAAGACGGCAAAAATGCTCGACGAATGGAGGTAGAGTACAATGGTTCCATAGTACAATTACAGGGGTATCAAATTGCTAAGTCGCACGGTAACACCTCGTATGCTAGAGAGACTAGTTTGCAGAAATCAGAAGTTGCGAGTGCCACCGACGGGCACCACCTACGGACCATAGGTGGGGGTCCGTGGATGGCCACCTGCAACCCTCCCCAGAAAACTCAGACTAAATATTCTAAGGCACGACCCACGGCTAGACCCACGGACCGTAGGTCAGACCACGGGCCGTGGTCCTGGTCCGTGGATCGAGACCCCAGAATCCCCTCTCTGAAGCCAGCCGACGGTTGACAGGACGGACCGTAGGTCCATCCACGGTCCGTCGGTTGGCCCCGACAGCTTTTAAGTCAAGGGTCGTTTGGTATTCTCCCTATGCGTTGGACCACTAAACTATGTCGTTTAACCCCTAAACTACGTCGTTTTAGTCAGCTTTAGCCTAGTAACTTAATGTTTATGAGCAAAAAGTACAGCTTAAAAATCCAAATTGCATGTCCAAACAAAACTTCATCTCATATGATTTCATATCATGATTTCATCTTACATGGACAAACGAGCCCTTAGAATCAAAACAATATTTTCTACTTTCACGAAATAGAAACTAGATTGTCAATTAATTGTCCAATTTGTATCTTTTCTCGGCTATTCTCAACGGGATTCAATCTCAACCTTGTTGGGTTACTATATTTGCATGCGATCGCATTTCATCGTCTAAAATATTTGCATGCGACCGTGTTGCATCATCTTAAGGTATGATTTTGAGAGTATCATCAATGTTTCCATCAAATTAAACAAGCATAGCATCTTGCCTAATAAAATAAACTAATCTCAAGAAAGAGAGAGAAAAAACATCAATTTGCTCTCATCTTTTTTTCAGTTTTTTCCTTTTTACGAGGGTGGTAACTTTTAATTGCATGGAGAACAAGAGAAGAACCGGTACATGGGTTGAATAAACACCAGAGCTTTGATTGCTAAGTGATTGAAGTTCATTTCTTTGCATTCAATGTTCTACTTTTCTGTTGTATGAATACCAGAAATGACAGGAAATATCATTTTCTTGACATGCTATTTTTTGTGCCTAGCCATGATGGTAATGAAGTATTGGCTTGAAGCAGAGAAATCCAAAGAACAAATGAAAACCAAGTGTCTTAATAATGTGAGAGAATACATACCATAGAAGAAAAACCAAACAGATATTCACTCATCACATTGCTCATCTGGGTGTTGCCGTAATAAAGACACAGTATTTGGACGATTTCATATAAAAGAATCTGGCCAGAATAAGAAAAATGATTCAATGGGAAGATATTAAACAAACTGGGTAAAGCAGATCCTTTCCTTGCTATTTTCAAAAGAATAGTTAGATAGGAGTTGAAACCTTATAAAAAGAACCAGATAGGAGTTAACAAAATTAAAATGATAAACTCTAGCAGGTGGACATACCATAGTAACAGCAAATAAAACGGCAAGACTAAAACCAACACCCATTGAGAACCAAGTTTTCAAGAACCTGCAACAAATGTAGTCACTTATCAAGACATAAAACTGACCTCAAACAGTAGCCTCTATAAGTGAATAAAGGTAAAAGTTGTGAAGAATATAATATACACACGCTGCTATAGACAAATACAGAGAGGTTCAAGTTCAAGACATTTAAGCTTTCATGGTCCAAAAACCCCAAGGTGCTAGTCTAGCAGTTGAAGAGTAGCATAACAACCTTGCCATCCAAGGTTTGAGTCCAAATAAAGGCCACACTATATGAGTTCTTCCCATCTGTCTAATTCTTTGGTGGGTTTAATTACCCGGTATATGTGCAAGTGAGAGATGACATACCCATGGATTAGTCGGGTGAACGGATTCCAACACAAACAAACATTAAAACAAGCTAGAATCTTGTTTATTCCATCAGTCTAAGCCTTGGCTACCTAGTACATGTTGCTGGTGGGAGGTCGCAGGTATCCCATGGAATTAGTTGAGGTACGCGCAAGCTGGCTAGTATACTACGGTTATTAATAAAAAAAGGACGGTTATGTTAGTAATTCTGATCCAACCTCATTGGGCTTGTGGATCTCAGAAATGTAAGCTCCATCAAAAGTTTGGTTTTAATAAGTAAGAAATTACATTAAACTGCAGGTGTGTCATATTTTCAGCAATTTTATCTTCCTTGTACATAAAACTTGCAGTAAATGTATGAAATTGGTATTAGAATTAGCATCTAACGCAAAAGAAAGATACACCAAACTTCAGATACTGCAGAACTCTACACCTAAAACAAGAAAAGTGGTTGTGCTTTTATGCTCAAAATATTTTAAGTTCTCTTTTTCACAAAGCCAAAGAAATGCAGGCAGGAATATGTCCTCCAAGCAGCTACTTCCCTTTTCTCTCTCTCTGTCACTGCCAGCTATCAACAGTAGCTCCGACTGTCTTCGGCATAGCCCACTGCACCCCGAATATGTTAAGGAACATGTCTACAATAGCCTTAACAAATGTACACTGCACTAGGGCGTCTGCTGAAATTTGACAATCTTTATAGCACAAACAGCATCTACTAGGCATGTTAAAGCCTCTCCTTAGCAGGTTTTCAATTGTTAAGCATGCAACATGTAAGTTCATATATTGTAATCACACCATCCTTAGTGAGGCTTCGGATTGCAAACATTCTCCATGTCTTTTGTTCTTCTCTTCCTCCATTACTGTTTAAGGCCTAGTAGCAAGATTTACCAGAAAACTAGCCCTGGTTAGTTGTTAGCCAGTTCACACCACATAGAATCTAGCTTGCCCTCCGTTAAATCAATCCTTGCGTTATATTCATCAAGGGTGCAACACTGTGCTCTTCCTTCCCATAGAAAATTGCTCCCTAACTCGTGTAGCTGCTTCACTACGGATTTAGGCATAGCATTGATGAGTGGTAGATTTACATTCATTTGAGGCCTTTTTAGTTCAACAATTAATGTCCTCAATGCCTAATTGTGTCCTATTCTGATGATGTTTTGCAGCAATGAAGGCTATAGGACAAGGCAAGGATGAATACATGAAAAAGAGGCCAAAAACATTCAAAGGAGTATAAAACTCCCAATTGGTAGTCGTCTAACCAAAAGGGTGTATTGCCCAAGTGGCCTAACCTCGCCCAAAGTGACAGTGCTCACAAATAAAAATATTTAAGGCAGGTCGGCGGACTAAAAGATGAAACAGCGACTCACCAAAGCTGAATCTGAATAGGCGAACTAGAAGACCATCGTCGAAGGTGACAGAACTCTGAATTAAAGTGAAGGCTTAAAGGGAGAACAAGGTGGTAATAGGCAATCCTCCGAATGTGAAAGGCCGACTCGATCGAGTCTGCCAACTGATGTTCAAACACCTGAAGCCTGAAACAAATGAAGGGCGAGTTAAGGAACAAACGGCGATCTGCCGAACATGTTTGGCGATCCCTACTAATGTCACCGAGTTGGTCACGCATTGAATTTGGGGACAAATTATGGGAAACTATAAATAGCCCAAAGAGAGAAAATAAAGGACATTTTGGAATCACTTTTTGAATATCATTTCAATATTAGTTTGGAGAAAGAGTTTTGAATATTTTCTGTTCACCCTTTGAGAAAATACTCTTTAGTTTTGGGGTTTGTGAACAACCTTGTAATTGACAATTGAAGGTTCAAATTAAAGTGGGTCTTGAAATTATTGCTTAATTTCAATTTCCCAATGGTTGAAATCATAATGGGTATACTCTCTTTTCCTTTTATGATGCTTGGCTAAAACCCCAAATCTAGGGGTGTGATTATGGGGTTGGGTGTTGATTTATTGTAGTGGGTTTGTGTCTTGCTCTGTTTTATAGAGGTAGATCTATGGATTTAAGCTAATTAGCATGGGGTTAATTCATAGGTTAAGATTGCAAACTTAATCCTAATCTAGATCTTCAATATATACTCGAAAGATCCTAATCTAGATCTTCAATTGATACTCGAAAGAGATTAATTGAAGTGGGTAAATAGTATAATGCCTGCAATTCAGATTTGTTTACTATAATTTGCTTGAAAGAGAAATTGTAGTTCAATTCTAGTTGTCAAATCTGCTTGAAAGAGGGATTTAGTAAGGTATTGGGTTGATTTGTGATTCACATAGATGAGACCAAAGGAGTTTCTATGATTTGATGTTATGAGATCGAAAGAAGATTAGTGTTATTTAAGATTACCTAGTGTATCCATGATTGTTTAGCGATAATGAGCAAGCACAAGTACCCCTACTTGACATTGATACCAATCCTCACACCCCTAGATCGTCTTCTACTCGTTTGAGATCCAAATTCTAGTTTAATTGTGTTACTTGATACCAAAACCCTTTTCGTAAATTTGGTGGAATCACCTACCCATCTCTTTTGATTGCTATAAATGAATTGGTTTACACCCTTATTTTTCTAATTGAATTCCTTTCATTATATCACTCTCAGTGGGAGTGGGATTCAACCCTGACTCTTGTTGGGTAATTTTATTGCTAACGACTGCTTATTCTCTTACTTGTTTTGAGGGTAACTTGAGTGTTATCAAGCATGTAATATGTCCTCTTATTAAATTCAAGCAATTCAGGATGAATTGAAGTCAAAGATGGAATTTTCTAGAATTCAGGATACTCTCACCAGGCGAGGTTATAGCGAAGAATGTAACAAAATTAGAGGCTTCGGAGTTTAAAGCAACAGAAACACAGGCCCAGCCATGAGAAGCTTGGTAGACAAGTCCATGTGGATAAGAAGTAGCTTTGCACCTGAAGAGCTAATGACGGGAAGCAGAAGTTGAGCAGCACAAGACTCTCCTCTGACAAGCTAATGGCATGCATGGCCTATTTGCTTAGTGTGAAGTCTAAATGCTATTTTAGTCTAAACATGTTTATTTTTTATTTTTCTTATGACAAGGGAAACCCACAGTCGCTACTATTTGGGTGCACACAGGGTAAAACACCCGCTCCTATGCAATAGCTAGCAAACCACATAGGAGAGGTAACCCACACTAGGCAAGACCGATGCGACGAGCTCGACCCAGAAGGCAAACCCCTGGCTTTCGCTGGCAAGGGATTTCGAACTTGAGACTCCCAACATGGAAGTCCCAAGCCCAAACCACTGGGTCACCCCGAAGGGTTAGTCTAAACATGTTTATTACTAAGTATATAAGGCACAAACCTAGAAATTTTAGGGTATTATTGACACTTTGAACGCAATGGCGCCATTGGAGAAATTGTGAAGCTTAGGATTCAGTTTAAGATCATTCTTTTCCCTTCTTTTCTTGCCCTTTTTATGAATTCTTGATATAGTATTGAGATTAGAGCATGACTATGAGTACCTATACTATATTTCTATGGTTACGGTCCTCTCATGAATTTGATATCTGGATATTGATTTGATGAATTCATTACCGTATTGAGTTATTCATTCAATTCTTGTGCTTAATTATTTGATTATCTGGCCAACAATTGGATACTATTTATGAATCTTGAATTGACCTTGAAAAAGAGAATTGATTGCAATAGGATTGAGTATGGCAAGCTCTTGAACATGGGCATTAGGAAATAGACTTGTGGTTAGGATGGAAATATGCTTAACGTCTTGCTTAATTATTTATCAGAATTATTTGTGTGTCGTGTTAATTCTAATTCCACAAAGATATAGGGCATTAGGTTACAAATTACACCAACAAAGTTACAAAGATTGAGAATAAGCTAAATAACTTTAGAGCATAAGCCATAGAGCACCTCTAGTTAACAACAAATCAGCAGCTTCAACTTCTTTTGCAAATTTAATATTCCTTAAATTTGTTTAACTTAAGATATGCATAAGGAAATCCTAGATATGTAAAAACATTTTGTAATAGGTAAGATTTTGTTTAACATAAGATATGAAAAAGGTAAAAACATTTTCAACCTCAGTAGAGAACCAAATGTAATTGAAAATAAGGAGCATCAGCTGCTACTTGGTAGAAATTAAGTATAAAGTGTGAGACGAAATACAATGAATTACATAAATTGGGTAAAAAGGACCTTAAGCATGAAGCATATATCAATTAGAATGGTTTAAAAAAGCGCACCTTGAATATTTTCGTCCGAAACCAAACAAGGGTTCATTCAATATTGACGACTTGCAGTCACAATACCTGCAAATTTCGAAAAAGATGGCTAATAACTCAGCGCCAACAACTTCAACCTCGTAAAACACTCTTAAATGCCAGGATATGGAAAAAGAAGAAAGATTTCATACCAACAAGAAACAGCGTTAGATAGTCGATTGACGCGCACAGGTAGTAGAGTCTGATTGCTTCGCCATCTGCCAAACCTTCGAACTCGTCTCCCTTCCATTACTCTTTTTTAGCATAATATGTATGTTGCTGATACTAATTCCCAGACTGGTACTCCTTTTCAGACCTATCAAATATGTAGGGGAGACAGCACAAAGAACTTAAAGACTAGACAGAAATTGATTTATGCTAGTTGAATGTAACAAATAGTGATAGCTTCAGCTCCCAATTTAGGGTATGTACCCGCCCAAAATATAATAAATCAACCTAAATCACAGCATTTATTTGTAATGTTGGAAAAGAGTTTAATATACTTTGTTATGAAAGTCACTCATGTAAACCCTTACAACATACAAATCCTTATATATCCTTTTCATCAAAAAGAAGTGAAAAAATTAATTTTAATTTAATATTTTAATTATTTTTAATATATATTATCCATATTGGGTATATTTGATCCTCCTCACATGTGTTTTCTTTTACTTTTTTGTTTCAACGACTAATTTAAATTTATTATTTTGATGCTCTAATTTATATATGTTTCACTAATTTTCTTATAAAATTTATTATAGATACTCCATTTTTTTACTAATATAAAAACTAAATTACAATATAGCCAAAAAAATAATTTTAAATTACAATACAACCACAAAAAATAGTTTTAAATTCTTTTCTTTACCCTAGAATGAAAGAAAAAAATTAAATTAAATTAAGAAACTCAAATAATGATAATCAAAGAAGTCAAAAAATAATTTATGTATGAAAAAGATTGAAATATACCTTGAACTTTGCTAGAAGGATCATATATACCCTTACACGATTTTCTTAAAAAATTAAAAGTCAAAAATACAAATTTAAAACTAATTTTTCCACTTCCGTTAGAAGACGGGTATATGTGAGATCCTTTTGTTACGGTAGGGTTATATGTGAGTCATTTGTATAATGGTAAGAGTGTATATGCGTCATTTTCATAACGAGTGGTATATCAACTCTAAAGGGCAAAGTTGAGGGGTATTTCGGGCTCACATATTATATATATATGCCTTTTTCTTGACAGTCGGATTTGGGAAGCTCTTCCCTTCAGCTCGACTTGTCTATTGAATCAGCACTTTTCCAGGAGTGAGAAAAAAAAAACTTCACTTACCTTTTCGTCATTGTGGCTCCATAACCATTTTACTACCTATTTATGTGGTTGATATCTTGATCACTAGCATAATCACTGATTTAAGAGTATCAATTAAATATACTGTAAAAGATATATATATATATATATATAAAGATATATATATATATATTACCTTAAAAACATGAACTCCTAACTTGAATGTTAAATTACTATAATATCCCTAACTTAGGTTGTGACTTTTTTAGTGAGTTGTGACTTTTCTGATAAGTTGTGACTTTTTTCCA
>NW_006239203.1:142616-150594 GCF_000226075.1 Solanum tuberosum | reverse complement strand
ATATGACTTGTAATAACGTCAGTTGAAGTTTGTATTAGTTTCATTTTTATTGTAGTCTAAATTCGTTTGTTTTTGTTAACAATTTCTCTTGTGATGTAGATATATGCTTCTGAATATTTTTTTTCGAAAATTAATAAACTTGTCAAGAGTTTGAGAATTGTCACGATTTGTTTTTTTGATGCCCAAGACAAAAGAATGATTTTATTTATCAATGCTACTTGTGTGATTTATTGTCAGGAAGTTTGCTTCAAAATAGTTATTGCTATATAAAAATTGCCGTTTTGTTTTACTGATTTACTATTTCTTAATATTTCAGTATTTTTGACTAAGAAAAGTTCCTATGACTTGTAATAACGTCAGTGGAAGTTTGTATTAGTTTGATTTTTACTGTAATCTAAATTCATTTATTTTTGTTAACAATTTCTCTTCTGATTTAGATATATGTTTCTGAATATCTTTTTCCAAAATTATTAAACTTCTCAAGAGTTAGAGAATTATCACGATTTATTTTTTTGATGCTCAAGACAAAAGAATCAGTTTATTTAACAATGTTACTTATGTGATTAAGATTGCCAGGAAGTTTACATAAAAATCATTATTGCTATGTAAACATTGCCCTTTTGTTCTACCAATTTACTATTTCTTAACATTTCAGTATTTTCGATGAAAAAAAGTCCATATGACTTCTAATAACGCAAGTTGAAGTCTGTATTAGTTTAATTTTTATTATTTATTTAATAGCTAATTTTCATGAGATATATATTTCATTAATTCGTATATATATATATATATATGTGTGTGTGTGTGTGTGTCACAAATGTATTATCAAGTTAACAAGATCTTCTAACTTCAAAATATATTGTTTTAAAATTTTCCGAGTTCTTCTTTTTTTTATAAAAAAAAACTCACAACATATGTGAAAATATGTGAATATATATAAGCATTTAAACTTTATCATTAACAAAATAAATTTTATATTCAGTAATATGGAATAAACATTTTCATTTTGTCCCTACACTAATTAAAATCTAATAACTATAAAAAAAAAATAACATTAATTAGAAGTCCTATTTATATAATTATAAAATTTATTATAAATTCATCTATTTCACATTAATTCTTTAGTTATAACATAATAAATTCTCTTAGTTATTATTAATTATTGCAAATATTATTCACACTCTTTTATATTCTTTCGTTAGAATATTATGAATTCTCATAGTTATTACATTAATTATTTCTATCTTTCATAGTTCCTTATATTAACTTTTGACCAATAATTTTTCATATTATTATACCGCCCCTATATATGTGATAACATGGTGTTGTTATTTTTCCTAGGACGAATCATGTTTGGTTGAATAAATTGAAAATTGTTTACAAGTATATGAACTATATCTTTGTTGGTTATAAGATAAACATGTGATTATATGATTTTACAGATAGAATATATTCTTTAATTTTATTTTTTGGTAAAAAAAAAAGGATTGATTTTACAGATATTGATTTTACATTATCAATATTATGAATATTGCAGGTTTGTCAAATTTAATTCATGAATGTAAAGTGATTTTCAACTTATTTACATGAAATTTCTACATTTAGTTCTTACCATAATATAATGTTAATTAAAAGAAAAACTACAAAAATAATCAATTAGAAAAAAAAGTCCATAAATGGAGGATCTTCTCACAAAAAATGAACTTCAAATAAGAGGTCTTATACAAAATTGAAGGAATATTAAGGGGAAAACAACAACAAGATGTGTACCTTATAACTTGCAGCGGAAATATTTATTGTTGATTTTGTTGTCGAAATGAATTGCTCCAGATCTCTCTTTGAATCACAAGGAAACCAAGATCATTTTTGCTCACAAACTAAGAGTCTTCCTTAGTGTGTAGATTGATTTGTGTAAGAAACTTTCGTCTATGTTTCTTTATTGATCTTTTGTTTTTATCTTTCTCATGTTCTTTCCCTTTCCTTTTTTACGTTCCCATGTCTAAAAAAAGTTACTCCCACTAAGAGCCTTTTAAGGGGAGGTTGAACAGTTACTCTGTAATTGTTCTCTCTTATCCTTTAAAAAGGATTATCTATTAAATTAATTAATTAAATCAGATAGGACGAAAAACATATTGGGTCGGGCAGAACCGGGTTGAGTTGGGTCGGTCCACATGGGCGACCCACGAACCAAAACTTACATCTCCACTTCGCACATGGTGGACAAGACCCAAGCCAACACAACATCAATTAGACATACAATTCATACGACAAATAGTTCATGCGACCCGTGAGCATGAAAAGCTTACCTTTAAAGTTTTACAAGCCCTACATAGGAATCCAATCACATGTGGGAAGAATTCACTACAATTTTAAGGATACTTTTACTCAAGTTACCCCATATGTCATTCACTACTTCAGTAGTTACTTATTCGATCCCTCATCCTCTCAAAGAAGTGAACTCGAGTTCATGTTTTAACGTTATATACATAATTACACTTGAGTGTAATAGTCTGCTTATGTATACAAGTTGAATTGTTCATTTTAATCATCTTCCCTTTCTACTCGAATCTATTTGTTCCATATCAGCTGTTGTCTTAGACATGCACTGCATTGCCGAATCACTCATGGCTATTAGTAACATGCTAAAGTAGCAACACCGATCAAAATTTCAAGAAACAGTAAAAGGTCAAAGGGTATTTCATTGAAAAGTCATTTTAACCTTTCGGGGTCTCACACAATGAAGAAGCAGAGAACCATTCTTTCATTGACTCATTGATCGTTTGACACACGTGGTATGAAACACGTGCTATGATGTTTACACCTTATATTGGTGTATGTGTCTCATTCTTTTGATTATCCAACATCGTACAAACCTTGGTCTAAACATCTTCAGATGTTTAACCCTAGTTTCTCTTTTCAATGATCCTTGAACTTATTTTCTTAGAGAAACTTTTGCCTGGCTCATAAAACAAGTCGTAATATGGTGGTGAAATTTAGCTCTTCAAGTTCCTCGACGTAAAAGGCGATTGCTCGTTGAGATAGCCAATCTCGCGACTTGTTCGACACACTTTATTTCTTACAAAATATCACATGCATATTATATTTGAATATAAATCCAATAGTATTATATAGAAGAGAATATTATAACAATCAAGCTATTTTACAGTACTGAAATATCATCAAATCATACACAAACCTAGAGCCTTAACATGTTTTTCAAACAAGTCTCTAGAGATGACGTTTGTAAAAACATTAGCTATCATTTCACATGTAGGAATGTATTGTAAAGTTATTTCTCCACTTGTCACTACGTCTCTCACAAAGTTATACTTGATGTCAATATATTTGGTCTTACTGTGATGCTTAGGATCCTTCGTGTATGCAATAGTCGCTTGACTATCACAATATAGAATCATAAGACCCTTAGAATTCTTTGCAATAATCAAATGTTCAAACAACCTCATTAACCAAACGGTTTCTTGTATTGCAGACGCACAAGCCACAAATTCTCCATTGAGAAAAGCGGTTGTTCCATGTAGGTTTTGTTTAACAACGAAACCTACTGGTTGTTCCATGTAGATTTCCTCATTTAATTCTCCATTGAGAAAAGCAGTCTTCACACTCATTTTGTGTAATTCTATATCTAAACGTGCAACAATACCTGAAAGTAATCGTATTGAGGTAAACTTCACAACTAGTGAAAAAGTTTCCTTATAGTATATTCCAACTTCTTGAGTAAAACCTTTTGCCACCAATCGTGTTTTGTGTCTTTCTATCGACCCATCCGATTTGCGTTTAACTTTGAGAATTCATTTATTCCTAATAGCTTTACGTTCCTTAGGAAGGTCAACTAGATCCCAAACATTATTGGTTTTCATAGACTCTAATTCTTCTTTCATCGCCTTTAACGAATCATCTCTTTTAGGGCTCGATAAGGCCTCAGTCATAGAATTAGGTTCATCCAATTCCATAGGAGATACCAAGAAAACATTATCCTCAATCTCATAAGATCGTTTAGGAATACCTTTTCTTGTACTCTTACGTATTCGAAGTTTAGATTCCTCTACAGGATTTTGAGATTCATAACTCCTACTTGGACCAGGAATCATTTCTTGATCCATTGAATTATCAAGTATGTCTGACAACATTACATGATCTTCTAAATTCAACATTTCCTAGAGAGGCTCAACTTCATCTATTTCACCTTTTTTGGGAAAATCAATTTTCAAAAATCTGACATCTTGTGATACAATTTCAGTAATACTTCCATCCTCCAGTTCATCGATGAACACATACCCTTTAGAGCATTCAGAGTACCATATAAAGATACATTTCTTTCCTTTTGGACTTAGTTTACCAAACTCATCAAAGCGATCTTTAATAAATGTTGCACAACCCCACGGTCGTAGATCATTCAGGTTTGTTTATAACCAGTCCAAAGTTCATAAGGAGTGGAAGATTAATTGATTTAGAAGGCACTTTGTTCAATATGTAAGCCGCAGTCAATAATGCATCTCCCCATAAAGAGATAGACAAATTTGTCTGCGCCATCATTCACCATTTTGTTGAGGTGTATAAGGAGTAGTTAACTGTCTGATAATACCTTTTTCAGCAAATAATTCTTCAAATTGTTTTGACAAATATTCACGTCCTCGGTCAGTTCTTAAAGCCTTTTATGCTTTTATCTAATTGATTTTCAACTTCATTCATATATCATTTACAGCACTAAGTACTTCAGATTTATGAGAAATCAAATAGACATAACTAAAGCGTGTGAAATCACCAATAAATGTAATGAAGTATGTAGCACCAGACCCTGCATTCACATTCATTGAACCAAAAATATCATAATGAATTAATTGAAGTGGGAACTTAGCTCTCTTAGCCTCCCCAAATGGTTTACACGTAATCTTTCCAGCAAGACAATTTTCACAAGTTGGTGTATCAATTTTGTTGAAAGAACCTAAATGTCCTTCTTTTGCCAACCTATTCATTCGATCTTGCCCTATGTGACCTAATTTTGCATGCCATGTAATAACATCAATATCATTGTTACTTGAATAACATGCCATTACACAAACGGTCAACATAATAGTCATAAGTTGAAGGATTACAATCTAATACAATAAAACGGTCATAACGAAGTCCAAAACCATATAAAACATTATCTAGAGTTATTCTAACACCATTACGACTAAAAAACAAATCAAAACCAATGTCTAAAAGAACAAACACAGATCTAAGTTTCGTCGAATCTCTGGTGCATATAGGACGTCATGCAACATCAAAGAACGGCTACCACACAAGTCTACTCTGAAAGAGCCTATCCCTTTGACTTCTAGTTTAACATTAATTCCCACGTAGATCCACCTTGATTTAGATGAAACTCGACAAAACTCCATAAACACTTCTCGATCTCGACTCACGTGCTCGGTGTATCTTGAGTCTACAATCCACGTAGGATAAGATTCAGTTAGTAAAGAAGTGCTAGAAACATATGTTGCACTTAGAGATGCGTTTAGAATGCTACCTTTTTTCGGCTCAGTACATTCACAAGCAAAATGCCCCAACATTTGACAATTGTAGCACTTTATTTTGCTCTTGTCTTTCTTCTTGAAAAATCATTTTTCTTTCTTGGAATTTGGCTTCTTTTTTTTCTTAGAGGGTCTTTCTCCAGTCTCTTTGTCTTTCCCATTCCTTTTCCAATTTTCTTACACTAGAAGCCTGAAGATTTTGTACAACTTGACTTTGCCACAAAGTCATTAGAAGCAGCTTTAGCAACACCAAGGCACTCATCTTCAAGTTCAACATGTCGTGCAACATTAGAAAAAGTTTTGATGATATCATTATGGGTCAAGTTAACCTTAAAATGTTCCCAATTATTGGAAAGAGACCAAATCACTGCTTGAACTTGTTGCTCATCTGAAAGAACATGACCATCACTTTTTGAGTTGAACTATTATGTTTGACATCACCCTAAGGTGTTGTTTGATATTATGATCATTACGCTTTTTGTTAGTGTCAAATTTGATAGTCAATTGTCGAAGGCGGGTTACTGACGTACCCCCATACGCTCCTTGCAGATGGGCCCACATAGCATGAGCAGTAGGGAATTCCTCACATTCATGTATAGGTCATCAACCACAAAACTAATTATTATTCCACGTGCAGTGAAATTGGTTTTTTTTTCAAACTTTGTAACCTTCTAGATCCCTTCCGTGTTGTGTAGAATTACCCTCTTCTAGTTAATTCAAAACATGATTTATACCTTTCAGAACATTTTGCTCTTCCGGTACATACCATATTTTATGACTCCAGATGTCGTAAATGTCACCATTAAGTTTTTCACCTTTGTTTAAGTCATCAATAATACCTTTTGATGCCATGTTTGTTATTGATATATCGTAAGGCAAGAATTTTTAATCAATTATGCATGTGGCGTTGATTTTATTTATCGAGACACTTCTTCCAATTCTAAGTGTCAACGATCGTTAGTCAATAATATAACCCAACTAAGTGAGTTGGGGTCAAATCCCACAGGGAGTGATACGTAGTTGAGAATCAAGTGCCAAGTATGAATATGTTCAAATCAATCATAGGTAGAAACATTTACGAATAAAAGCATAGTTCAAATTAAGGGTGACACAAGTGTCAAATATGGAGTTTTTTTATTGTAATTATCAACTACAACAATAGCAAATAACAAGAATAAACAAGTATAAAGACGGGTTTTTGGGATGTGATTGGATTATGGGCTAAGGTAGACAAATGGGTGATTGCAATTAATAGAAAATAGTTGTAAATCAGTGAATAAGCTAGACTTTAGTGGGGATAAAACTTTCTCTCGAACAATTTACCCCAAATCAAATTGGTTTCTCTCGAACACCAATAAGCAGCAATTAAGAACAACCTACGTTTTAGTCTGTTCACTCTCTCGAGCTGAATGTGTGGAAAAGGGTTTAGAATTCACTCTCTCGAGCTGAACTTATGACAACCCAATACCCACATACCATCAATTCAGTAATCTTGGTTTTAAAACCTCTCTCTCGAGCAAGTAAAAAACACGAAGGTAGAATTGCATTTGCAACTACAACCCTTTAAATTAGGCCACAATTACTGATTGAAATCACTTTTAAACAACATTTAAACTATCAATTGACAATACCCTGAAGCCAAATCAACCCATAATCACATAATCACACCCCAAGAATTAGGGTTTTAGCTAGACATCATAAAAACATAGAAATCGTTACCAAATTGTGTTTCCATCAACTGGATAAGATTAATTTCATCTTTACAAAGGTCAAGATTAAAGAATCTCAAAGACCCACTTCCAATTTCTCAATGGTATCTTCAAATCTTCAAAACTAAGGAAAAATTGTCTCAATCTCTCTAAACTAAAAAATATTCTCAAATAGACTGATAGATAGATTAAAAGTAGATACTAAACTAAATATTCAAAAGGGTATTTATAGTCGCCAAAAATGTGCTGCGAAGGACCATTCGACGTAGTTAGTTGGGATCGTTGATTTACTCGACGATCCGCCCTTTGGTCAATTCCATCGCCTTTTTGCTTTAGCCTTCAACATCTTCAAGTTCTGTAACTTTGGATGATATAGCACTGCATCGCGGAATCGTTCGGCGACTCGCCGACTGCTCCTTTCTCTCACCGACTTGATTTTGCTCCTTCACGGCTTGGCACACTGGAACTTTAATGTCACGACCCAAGCCTAGGGCCTAGACGTGACCGGCGAATGGGGAACCCGAAGGAACCCCAAACAAGCCTCATAGCATATCATTACACATCCTTGGTCGCGGAAGCAATTAAAATGACCATAAGCGATAGGCATAATCAAGGGGAAGTCGGGACTAAGGGAGCAAGAGAAAAAGAGAATGATACATAAATACCATAGATGAGTCAAGCTCAAGCATAATACACAACTTGTCCAACACCACCTCTAAACATGGATACTTAGCG
>NW_006239203.1:126637-141326 GCF_000226075.1 Solanum tuberosum | reverse complement strand
AGCTCACTGGAAATTGCAAATCTGCACAGACAAGTTTTACGAAAATGGTCATAACTCCCTCATCCTAACTCGGAATGAGGTGAAACCAAGTGCGTTGGAAAGCTAACTCAAAGAGCTTTAATTTAATAGGTTGTGGCCCTTCCAGTTCCTTGTGTGCTAAGAGATATTCTCCTTTAAAGTTGACCCTCCAAATCACATTTTTTGCGATTTTCAAATTTTGATACGGTTGCTCTAAAATTCGGGTTAGACCCATTTCCCACTCAATTTGACCCCATGAATAAGAATATGAAGTCAAATTTCCGAAATGATGCACAGATTTTGAGATATATGGAAATTACAATTATAGGTGTTTCCGAAGCACATTTTCGGGCATTTTTGGGGTCGTTTCATTTAAGCGAGATCATGGCCATTCGGCGACTCGCCCAATGGGTTAGGCGATCATCAAGCCTTTTTTCTTCGTTCTTTAAGCTGCCTTGTTCCTTTTTACTTAATAGTGTCCGTGCTTTGTTCCTCAATCCAAATACCTGGAATTCAAGGATTTAAATCAGTTATTGGCACAAAATAAACATTTGAGGACACTAAATCTATTAAAATAAAGCCCTAAATGAGTTCAAATTGTGGACTCATCAACATCCCCAACTTAAACTTTTGTTTGTCCTCAAGTAAAACTCAAGTTCAACAGTTCAAAGAGGATGCCTCAGACAGTGCTACACAAGACTCAATCATGAATGCACACAAAAAGACTCAACTTACTCATGCAAGAATCAATTGTGCACTCAAAGATTCAAGTTGTGATTCACCATTACCAAAGACTTTCAAGTTCACAATACTTGTTTCAAATGCAAGTTCAAGCTCAACAGAGGTACTCAAATACCCTTACACAAAGAATGATTCCATGTTCACACACAATGGTTTAGCAATTTATAGCTCCGGAATCATAACAACACTCACACTCACAAAGATAAACACAATGCATGATTTCACCCATAGGTTTTCCCTTATTTTCCAATCAACAATTGTTTCAGCTCACTCAAGATAAAAAAGGTCTTTTCAAGGCTTGTAATGGGGTTGAGTGTAAGGGTATGGTCATTTAGGCTCAATGGATGCAATCCCTATGAAATGTAGTATGAACAACATTTTCTTTCCTTTCCTTCATCATTCTCATTTATGCTCAAAAGTAACCCCATTATTTATCTTCCATGGAACACCGAACACCCCATTTTCACTTTATTCCACATCTTTTTCATTCTTTTTCTTTTTCATTCTTTTCTTCTTTTTCTTTCCTTTTTTTTTTGTATGGAGGGGTTCCATTTTTTTCTCAAAATCATGGGTCAAGAGGACTTCGTTGCATTTCTTGATTTACCTTCTCTTTTCACCACACCCCCAACTTAGGCCAAAGCCTAAGTTGGCTATTCAAACAAACCACAAATCATGAGGATTATGGGTAATGGATAAAGAAAGGTCACAATTTCATCAAGTTTCTTCCAAGAAAAGGTTAAGGCTCAAAGGGTGTTCAAGCGAGGTGCACACACTCACAAGGTAGGCCACAAAAAAGAGGTATAATGTCAAATTTGTTTCACACTCTTCGAAGTTGCCTAAGATCATTTAAAGAGATTGCATCACTTAGTCAACCGAACCAACGGGGCAAATTCTAGGTGTCATCACACATGGTTCACGGTAAGCTCATCACACAAGGCATTAACACCAATGTCAAACAAGACTCCACACTTTCACTAGTGTGCAATGTTCATCACAAGAGACTTAATTTGATAATTGGCTAGTCACAACGAGATGCAAAAAGTTTACATATTGTCTATGCAACTTCATTTGGCCTCATCGTAGCCGCACATTCATTTTTGTTCGATTGTGAGCACTATTCAAGTCAACGGTATTGATCAAGACCGAGACTCAAATTTGCAATAGAACAACCACATTCAAACACAAAAAAGAAGTGGCACAAATTTTTTCGAAAAGGTCTAAAAATCATCTACAATTAAAACAAGGAGCCACAAGCTCAATCATCCACAAAACAGTGCAAAACACAATTAAAGCTCAAAAACTCAATATATAAATAAAATAATCATCACAAAAGGTGGGCTTCACCCCACCACAAATAAAATCATTTGTCATCAAATGCAAGCAAAATAATATCCAAAAGTCAAAAGATAAGACAGAGAGGGACGTAAAAAGGAATCATGTCTACTCAATCGCTCCATCTATCTGGGCATCATTGCCCGGTAGATCAACCTGGACTTGGGCATCAGTGCCCGGAATCATCTCAGAAGGAGTGGGTCTACTAGGATCAGCTAAGGGTGTATCAGCTAAAGAAGCCTGCCCAATTTGCATCTACCATGGCCTCATCAGTCTCCGTAAGGCCCTCGTAGGAAGCTTCCTCAGCAACCCCAAGCATCTCCTCATCTGTCTCTGCCTCAGACTCGGGATCAACTGCCTTATCAACTCTACTATCATCTTTGGTGGTGGCCGAAGGCATGTCTAGCTTAACTAGCACATCGGGGGATCTTCACAGTCCCGAAGATCATGGACTTGTCGGTGGACTTCAACTGGTCCACATCTCTATTCAATGCAGCAATAGCGGCCTTAAGAGCCGTCACCTCCTTAGTGGGCCCTTGGCCATGCTCGCACACCACTATCCTAGCCACAAGGGCATCAATGGTAGCGCTCAAATGTGTCACAACATCAGCCAGGACTGTCTGAATCATGCTCGGAATGGAGGCCTTGAGCCTAATAGCACGACCATCGGCAAAATGGGCTAGCTGCCGCATCCAGAGTAGTGCAACCTGGGTGAGTGGGGGCCGGGAAACAGCATCAGCAGTAGATCTAGGTCTAAGGGGCAATGGAGCAGCAGAGGGACCTGGGATGTCAGAAGGAACAACACTAGAAGTACCTGAAGGCCTAGGGGCTGGAGTAGGCAAAAGTCCCTCTGCAGGTAATGTCTGAGGATCAACAACTGGGGATGTATCCACCGGGGCTGCCTGATCCTTTAAATACTCCGTCTCGATCCTCTGAATATCGGTAGAGGATGTGGGAATCACTTGCACATCCTTCTTCATATCTCTAGGAACCCGAGGCTGTCTGCACAACTCGGTGATCAACACCGGGAAGGAGAGGGAAGTCTGGCACTGCTTGGCCCGCATGAGCATCTCTGATGCAATGATCATCCCCAAGTTTAGCCTCATCCCATCAATAATGCAACCCAGACATGCTGTCTTGGCATGGCGGAGTATAGATTTATTCTGAGATAGCATGATCATGCTGCTGATGAAACCAAACCAATACCTCGCTGCCACATTGAGGTCCTTCTTTTCAATAGCTGACCCAACCTCTAGCCATCTAGGAGTACAATCTAATATCAATGGAGCCAACCACCTCTTCAGGTCTTCCAGTACCTTCGTCCTGATCTTGTATTGACAGTCATCCTCAATCCTCGTTGTACATTCTAGGACGACATTAATGGCATCAAAATCGTACTGTACCTTCTTCCCTCTGACAACCACGTGGTCAATCGACTTGAATTTAGCTGCCGGCTTTTTCCCTTGTGGTATAAAGGCCTCATAAGCAGCATAGAACTCCCAGACCCAATTCGGAATATATGGGCCACGGGGTTTGGTGAAGATCTGGAATTTATGAGACTTCAGGCAACTCATAATCTCTGGGTACTTGTCGATGACCCCATCAATGGACAAACGCTTCTCCTCGATGATTGTCCTCAACCCCTCAGTCTTTAGTCTATACATAGACTTAGGAGGAGGACCCTATACAGGTGGTGTTAGGACCACTGACTGTGCTGGAGCTGGAGGAGGAGTAGTGGTAGCTTGAGGTCGAATCCCACATGGAGTGATACATACTTGAGAATCAAGAGCCAAGTATGAGTATGTTCAAATAAAGCATAGGTAGAAACATTTACGAATAAAAACACAGTTCAAATTAAGGGTGACACAAGTGTCAAATATGGGGGTTTTGATTGAAATTATCAACTACAACAGCAACAAATAACACGAATAAACAGGTATATAGACGGGTTCTTGGGATGCGATTGGATTATGGGCTAAGGTAGACAAATGGGTGATTGCAATTAATAGAAAATAGTTGTAAATTAGTGAATAAGCTAGACTTTAGTGGGGATAAACTTTCTCTCAAACAATTTACCCCGGATCAAATTGGTTTCTCTCGAACACCAATAAGCAGCAATCGCTTTAGTCCATTCACTCTCTCGAGTTGAACTCATGACAACTCAATTCAGTAATCTTGGTTTTAAAACCTCTCTCTCGAGCAAGTCAAAAACACGAAGGTAAAATTGCATTTGCAACTACAACCCTTTAAATTAGGCCACAATTACTGATTGAAATCACTTTTAAACATCATTTAAACTATCAATTGACAATACCCAGCAGATAAATCAACCCCATAATCACACCCCAAGAATTGGGGTTTTAGCTAGACTTCATAAAAACATAGAAACCGTTACCAAATTGTGTTTCCATCAACTAGGTAAGATTAATTTCGTCTTTACAAAGGTCAAGATTGAAGAATTTCAAAGACCTACTTTTAATTTTCAAAGGTGGAAATCTTCAAATCTTCAAAGCTAAGGAAAAATTGTCTCAATCTCTCTAAACTAAAAAATATTCTCAGATAGACTGATAGATAGATGAAAAGTAGATACTAAACTAAATATTCAAAAGGGTATTCATAGTCGTCAAAAATGTGTTGTGAAGGACCATTCAGCGCAGTTAGTCGAGATCGTCGATCCGTCCTTTGGTCAATTCCATCGCCTTTTTGCTTTGGCCTTCAACCTCTTCAAGTTCTGTAACTTTGGGCGATATAGCACTGCATCGCGGAACAATTCAGCAACTCGTCGACTGCTCCCTTCTCTCGCTGACTTGATTTTCTCATTCAGGGCTTGGCACATTGGAACTTTAGGCGAGATCATGGCCATTCAGCGACTCGCCCAATGGGTTAGGCAATCATCAGGCCTTCTTTTCTTCGTTCTTTCAGCTGCCTTGTTTCTTTTTGCTCAATAGTGTCCATGATTTGTTCTTCAATCCAAATACCTAGAATTCAAGGATTTACATCAGTTATTGACACAAAATAAGTATTTGAGGACACTAAATCTATTAAAATAAAGCCCTAAATGAGTCCAAATCATGGACTCATCAGGCATACACATTCAAGCAAATCAATTCTCATAAAGATTTCATATTTAATGTAAAATCAAAAAGACAAGTAAGCATCCAATCATCATCTACAAACTAAATATTTAACCAAAATTTGAAACTAACTTCTTAATGTGTACACTTATATATTGAACACTTTTATAACAAGGATTTTTAAGTCTAATAACTCAAATTCAAAAAATACAAACTACATAATTCATATCTTGAATAAACAAATAAATAATAACAAATTACAAGTAATTCAAAGACTAAAATCCTCCCACAAGTCTTCAAGACAACAAATATACACCAAAAGGCTAACTGGGCCAAATATCATGATAAACATCAGTCAATCTACTAACCCAAGGTTCACGGAGAGCGTTAGTTAAATAAGTTAAGGCTCTCCAATTTGAAATTTCTTTATAAGCAGTCAGTTCAACCCATTTCATTTTAAAAAGGTGAATAAAATCACGTGCTGAAATATTAGGGGACATCTTCAAAGACTTAAATTCTTTTTAAAAAATTTATTCCTCTGAATGGCCCTTTGATTCCTTGACAGATTTTGTGTCGCCCTTGGGACACCAATTTGTATTATTTCACTCCCTCAGAAATGTGTCTTACGGCGACTTGCTTTTCTACATGGTCCTTTTGCTCGACTTTGAGAATTCCCACTTAGAGTAATTTGAGTTTGTTCCTGTTCACCCATGTCTGAAATAGGAATCAGGAAACAATAAGAATGGTTGAACCATTCAATGTGACAACATATGACACTTTCATTTGTAGAAGACAAAAATAAACGTTTAAAGAACATAAGGACTAAACGAATTAACAAGACCAATATTTGAAACATAATAATAATATATAAACACATATATTATATTTATTTTTTTAAATATCTTTAAAGGACACTAATTCCTTTTCCAAAATGAGTAACCCCAAAAGAATTTAAAAACGTTTTTATTTGATTCTTTTTTTCAATCCCCAATTTCAAAAATTCATATCTTAAACGTTTAAAATTTGTTTTTCTATTATAATATATTGTCCTAAAGCTACAAATGAGTAGATCATGAAAAATGATGTTTTGAACTAAAAAATTGTACAACCAATTTCTAGATCACAACCAACAGAAATATTTTTTCAGAAAAAAATAGTCAAAAACATCCAACTTTTAAAAATTTATATCTCACTCGTTTTAAATCAGTTTTTTCATTATAATATATTTTTGAAAAGCTATGAACGAGCAGATCATGAACAAATAAGTTTCTACCTAAAGTATTGTACAATCAATTTCCGGATCACAACCAACATAAGCAGTTTTTTCGTAAAAAACCAACTGCCAAAAATTCATATCTCACTCGTTATAGATCCGTTTTTCATTATAATATATTTTCGGAAAGCTACGAACAAGCAGATCATGAAAAAATAAGTTTCTGTCCGAAATAGAGTACAATCAATTTCCAGATCGCAAGCAATAGAAGCAGTTTTTCCGTAAAAAATAGTTAAAAACAACCAACTTCAAAAATTCATATCTCACTCATTTAAGATCCATTTTTTATTATAATATATGTTCGGAAAGCTATGAACAAGAAGATCATGAAAAAATAAGTTTCTACATAAAATATTATTCAATCGATCTCCAGATCGCAACCAATAGAAGCAATTTTTCCATAAAAATTACAAGATTTCTTTCTTTGTAGGACAAGGAACTCTCTCTACAATTTGAGTCAGAATCAAATAGGATTTTGAATCCTATTTACAAAATAATTAATCTACATTCAAATAGGACTGAAAAAAAACCCTAGCTCCTTCCATTATTTTCTTTTTACTAACTCTCAAGGAAAAATTAGTCACAATCTATGTCTCTTCAACAATATAGTGAATGCACATGAAAGCATCAAATAATGAGATCAATTAACCTGGCTCTGATACCAATGATGGAATTTTAATCACAAAAACAACAACAAGATGTGTACCTTAATACTTGAAGTGAAATTATTTGTTGTTGATTTTTCTGTTGAAACGAATTGCTCCACACCTCTCTTTGAATCACAAGAAAACAAAAATTATTCTTGTTCACAAACTAAGTGTTTGTGTATGTGTTGATTGAATAATGGCAAAAACATGACTTTTGTTTTTTCTTTGTTTTACTTTTCACTAAGTTTCTATGTTCTTCTGTTTATTTTCCCACATTGCTTTAAGTTAATCCCACTAGGAGAATTTAAGGGTGGGAGAAGGGGGGGGGGTTGAAATGTTAATGTATAAATGTTCCCTCATATCATTTTTATGGGATTATTCAATTATGTGGACCGACCCAACTCAACTCGGTTCTACCCGACCTAATCCATTTTTGTCCTATCTGATTTAATTAATTAATTAAATAGACAATCTTTTTCAAAGAATAAAATAGAATAGTTACAGAGTAAGTGTTCAACCTCCCCTTAAAAGAGTCCTAGTGGGAGTAACTTTTTTTAGACGTGGGAGTGTAAAAATAGAGAGGGAAAGAACGTGAGAAATATAAAAATAAAAGATCAGTAAAGAAATAGAGAAGAAAGTTTCTTACACAAATCAATCTACACACTAAGGAAGACTCTTAGTTTGTGAACAAAAACGATCTTCGTTTCCTTGTGATTCAAAGAGAGATCTAGAGCAATTCCTTTCAACAACAAAACCAACAACAAATATTTCCGCTGCAAGTTATAAAGTACACATCTTGTTGTTGTTTTTCCCTTAATATTCCTTCATTGGTGTCAGAGTCACCGTTAATTGATTTCATTATGCGGTGCTTACTTATGTATTCACTGTGTTGTTTAAAAGAAATAAATTGTGTCTAATTTTAATGTATAAATGTTCCCTCATATCCATTTTAAAGGATTATTCAATTATGTGGACCGACCCGACTCAATCTTGTTCTACCCGACCCAATTCATTCTTATCCTATCTGATTTAATTAATTAATTAAATAGATAATTTTTTTAAAGAATAAGAGAGAACAGTTACAGAGTAAATGTTCAACCTCCCCTTAAAAGGCTCCTAGTGGGAGTAACTTTTTTTAGACATGGGAACGTAAAAAAAGAGAGGGGAAGAACGTGATAAAGATAAAAATAAAAGATCAGTAAAGAAATAGAGAATAAAGTTTCTTACACAAATCAATCTACACACTAAGGAAGACTCTTAGTTTGTGAACAAAAACGATCTTGTTGTTGTTTTGCCCTTAATATTCCTTCATTGGTAATAGAGTCACCGTTATTGATTCCATTATGCGGTGCTTCCTTATGTTTTCACTGTGTTGTTGAAAAGAAATAAATTGTGTCTAATTTTCCTTGAAAATTAGTGAAAAGAAAAAATTTGGAAGGGGTTAAAGTTTTTTTGTTATTCTTTTTTGAATGTGGATTAATTATATGGTAAATAGGATTCAAAATCCTATTTGATTCTGACTCATATTGTAGATAAGATTCCTTGTTCTACAAAGAAAGAAATTCGGTCAATTTTTTTAAAAAAAATTTGCTTCTATTTGTAACGATTTGGAAATTGGTTGTACAATATTTTTAGCAAAATCTAATTTTTCATGATCTACTCGTTTGTAGCTTTCCAAAAATATATAATGAAAAATGGATTTTAAATGAGTGAGATATGAATTTTTGAAAGTTGGTTGTTTTTGACTGTTTTTTGGAAAAACTTCTTCTGTTGGTCGCGATATGAAAATTGAGTATACAGGTTTTTGGTTTAAAACATAATTTTTCATGATCTACTCATTAGTAGCTTTCCAAAAAAAATATTATAATAGAAAAACATATTTAAAACGAGTGAGATACGAATTTTTGAAGTTGGGCTAAAAAAATACGTTTTTTTAAAAAGTGTTTTTTTGAGAAAGTTTGTGTTCTTTTAAGATTATTCTTTTGGAAAAAGAATATGTGTTCTTTTAGGATTTTTTTAATATATGTGTTTATTTATATATTATGGTTTTCAAATACATTGATCTTGTTTATTCGTTTAGTCATTATGTTCCTTAAATAGTTTTTTGTGTCTTCTACAAATGAAAGTGGCATATGTTGTCACATTGAATGGTTCAATCATTCTTATTTTTTCCTTGTTTCTATTTCAAATATGGCTGAACAGGAACAAATTCGAATTATTTCAAGTGGGAGTTCTCGAAGAGCAAAAGGACAATGTAGAAGAGCACGTCGCCGTGGGACATGTTTCTGAGGGCGAAAAATTATACAAATTGGTGTTCCGAGGCCGACACATAATCTGTTAATGAATCAAAGAGTCATTCGAAGGAAAAGAGATAATGATCTAAAAGAGTTTATGTCTTTGAAGATGAATCATCTTGACTCTTTATTAGACTTCCTCAGATCCTTTGTCATGAAATTTGATGAGGTTAATAAAAGTGTCATTCAAGTTGAAGAGTGGGATGCATACAATGTTTTGTATCACTCCTTACCAGAATATTGAAAGATTGAACTGAATGAAACTTATTTCGAAATTGGGGATAATGAACCATTATGGGAGTATGTGGTAAATATAAGACTTAAGTGGGTAAACTTCACAACATAAACATAGTTTAGTATTGAATTTTGTTGTTTATTCTTTACAAATTATGTGATGAACATCTTTGATTATGCTTTAATATTAATATTTGAGTTTTATCCTCTTTTATGGATTAGTGGATTGTTATTCTACTGTGCATTATCATATGGTGTTTGATTATTAGACATGTAAATCTTCGTGATTATGGTCTAAAATATATCATACACATTAAGAAATTAGTTTCAATTTTTTGTTAAATATTTAGTTCGTAGATGATGATTGGATACGTATGTGTCTTTTTGATTTTATATTAACTATGAAACCTTTATGAGAATTGATTTGCTTGATTGTGTATGTCACATGCATAGTTAATTTATTAAACAAAATACTTGTCCAATTGCCTCTCAAATATAGTCATGGCATAAAAGTTATCACTATTGATTTAAACAAATCTGAAAAATTAAACGGTGACAATTACAACATTTGGAGTAGTAAAATATGGTACGTACTGGAAGAGAAAAATTTCCTCGAAGGTGTAAATCATATTTTAAATCAATCAGAAGAGGGAAACACTGCACAACACAGAAGATACCTTGAAGCTTATAAATCTTGGAAAAAGGCTAATTTCACTGCATGTGGAATAATAGTTTGTTCTGTGGTTGATGACCTCATACATGAATGTGAGCAATTTCCTACTGCTCATACTATGTGGGCATATCTGCAAGGAACGTATCGGGTACATCTGTAACCCGCCTCCGACAGTAACTATCAAATTTGACACTTATAAGAAGCGTCATGATCAAAATGTCAAACAACACCTAAGGGTGATGTCCAACATTATAGCTCAACTCAAGAGTGTTGGCCATGCTCTTTCAGATAAGCAACAAGTTCAGACAGTGATTTAGCTTCTTTCCAAATAATTGAGAATATTTGAAGGTTAAACTTGACCCATAATGATAACATCAAAACCTTTTCTGATGTTGCTCGCCATGTTGAACTTGAAGTTGAGCGACTTGGTGCTGCTAATGCTGCTTCTAATGCCTTTGTGGCAGAGTCAAGTGGTACAAAATTTTCAGGCTTCAAACGCAAGAAGAATTGGAAAAGAAATAGGAAAGACAAAGAGACTGGAGAAAGATCCTCTAAGAAAAAGAAGAAGCCTAATTCCAAGAAAGGAAAATGGTTCTTTAAGAAGAGAGACAAGAGCAAAATGAAGTGCTATAATTGCCAAGTGCTAGGAAACTTTGCTTGTGAATGTAGCGAGTTGAACAAAATAGCACTTCCAAATGCATTCGAAGTGCTACATATGTTTCTAGCACTTCTTTACTAACTTTATCCACCGATCATGTGAGTCGAGATCGAGAAGAGTTTGTGGAGTTTCTTCAAGTTTCATCTAAATCAAGGTGGATTTACGTGGACTATAATGCAAACTGGAAGTCAAAGAAATAGGCACTTGCAAAGTAGACTTGCGTGGTGGTTGTTCTTTGATATTGCATGACGTTCTGTATGTAACAGAGATTTGACGTAACTTAGTATCTATGTCTGTTCTTTTAGACATTAGTTTTGATTATTTTTTTAGTCGTAATAGTGTTAGAATAACTCTAGATAATGTTAATATGATTTTAGACTTCGTTTTAACCTTTTTTCATATTAGATTGTAATACTCAAACTTATGACTATTATGTTGACCGTTGAATAATGACAAGTTATTCAATTAACAATGATGTTGATGTTATTACATGGATACAAGATTAGGTCACATATGGAAAGATCGAATGAATAGGTTGGCAAAAGAAGGAGATATGGGTTCTTATTCACTATGTTGTTAAAAAGAAATAAATTGTGTCTATTTTTTCCTTGAAAATCAGTGCAAAGAAAAAAACTGAAACGAGTCAAAGTTTTTTTTTGTTATTCTTTTTTGAATGTGGATTAATTATATGGTAAATAAGATTCAAAATCCTATTTGATTCTGACTCATATTGTAGATAAGATCCTTAGTCTACAATGAAAGAAATTCTGTCATTTTTAAAAAAAAGCTGCTTCTGTTTGTAGCGATTGGGAAATTGGTTGTACAATATTATTGGTCAAAACTTATTCTATCATGAGTGAGATATGAATTTTTGAAAGTTGGCTGTTTTGACTGTTTTTTCCGAAAAAACTGCTTCTGTTGGTTGCGATCTGAAAACTATGTGTACAGTTTTTTGTTCAAAACATAATATTTCATGATCTACACATTTGTAGCTTTCCAAAAATATATTATATTAGAAAAACATATTTAAAACGAGTGAGATATGAATTTTTGAAGTTGGGCTAAAAAATCGTTTTTTTTAAAGTTTTTTTTTTGAGAAAGTTTTGTGTTCTTTTAGTATTATTCTTTTGAAAAAGGAATATGTGTACTTTTAGGATTTTTTTAATAGATGTGTTTATATATATATATATTATGTTTTTCAAATTTATTGATCTTGTTTATTCGTTTAGTCTTTGTGTTCCTTAAATAGTTTTTTGTGTCCTCTACAAATGAAAGTGACATATGTTGTCACATTGAATGGTTCAACTATTCTTATTGTTTCTTTGTTCCTATTTCAGACATGGCTGAACAAGAACGAATTCAAATTATTCCAAGTGGAGTTCTCAAAGAGCAAAAGGACAACGTTGAAGAGCACATCGCCGTAGGACATGTTTTCGAGGGCGAGAAATCTTACGTATTGGTGTTCCGAGGGCGACACAGAATCTGTTAAAGAATCAAAGGGCCATTCGAAGAAAAAGAGATAAAGATCTAAAAGAGTTTATGTTTTTGAAGATGGATCCTCTTGACTCTTTATTAGACTTCCTCAGATCCTTTATCATGAAATTTGATGAGGTTAATAAAAGTGTCATTCAAGTTGAAGAGTGGGATGCATATGATGTTTTATATCATTCTTTATCAGAATACTGGAAGATTGAATTGAATGAAACTTATTCTGAAATTGGGTATCATGAACCATTATGGAAGTGCGTGGTAAATATAGGAGTTAAGTGGGTAAAACTTCACAACATAAACATAGTATAATATTGAATATTGTTGTTTATTCTTTACAAATCATACGATGAACATCTTTGATTATGTTTTAATATAAATATTTGAGTTTTATCCTCTTTTATGGATTAGTGGATTGTTATTCTACTGTGCATTATCATATGGTGTTTGATTATTAGACAAGTAAATTTTCGTGATCATGGTCTAAAATATAATAGGGCAATAAAAAGTGACACGTGTCAGCATCATAAAATTTTTAATTTAAAAAATTTAATCTATAAATAATTTTAATTTGTGTTAGTTCGTTATTTTCAATTTAAATTTTAAAATGATTTTTAAAAAATTAAACGGATTGTTTTTCGGATTAGAAATGAAATGTTTCTATTCCTTTTTATTTTAAAAATAATTAACTCTCTCTTTATTATTTTCATTTATTTAATTATTTTAAAACATACATTTATTTAATCATTTTAAAATTTTGTATTTATTTCAAAATAAATAAGTAACATTTATTTCAACTTCTTAATAACGCAATCAATAGTAAGAAGAAGAATGTTAAATTTAAACTGTTAATTTGTTTTAAATGTGAAAGTTGGGAGTTCAAAATTTATTTTAAATTAATAAATTTGTCAATTAAATTCGTTTGTTTAAATATATAAAAAATAAAATACAAAGTAGTTAAAACTAAATTTCCATCAAATTTTGCTAAGAGATAAGTTTGAGTTTTACACTACTATTAACTTCCTCATCCACATCCGTAACTTCTCCACACAATCCTCTTCTTCTGATAAACTATAAACTTCATTTACATATCAAATTGAGGAAACTACTGTGTTTTTATGATAAAGAAGGTAAAAATACTTTTTCATAGATTACCTTCTTATGTATTTTTTTAATTCAAATTTTGAAATTTATAGATCACAATTTAAAAAATTGAAATACGTTGTCTAATTTTGTGTTCTATTTGTTTTGAAATTTTAATTTCCTTTTTGATTTGGTAGTTTTTCTTGACATTGTTTTGTTCTTCTTTTTTGCAGATTTGATATTCTCTAGCAATTTCATCTATAGCCGTTTAAATTTCAGTTTGTTCCATTTGTTACTTCACATAAAAGTGTAATAATTATCCTACCAGAACAATAAATAAATTTTCAGGTTTGCATTTATTTTCTTTTACGAAATAGTCATTTTTAGATCAATCTGTGACAAAATGTCAAAATTTATTAATAATATTATTTGAAATATAACTAAAATACTAAATGAAAAAGTTAGTAAAACATCATTGTAGAAAAAGAATTGAATAAAGTGATTTGTTTTGAAATTTTAATTTTCTTTTCGATTTGATAGTTCTTCGTGACAATGTTTTGTTCTTCTTTTTGTAGATTTGATATTCTCTAGCAATTTCATCTATAACCGTTGAAATTTCAGTTTGCTCCATTTGGTACTTCACATAAAAGTGTAATAATTATCCTAACATAACAATAAATAACTTTTCAGGTTTGCATTTATTTTCTTTTAAGAAATAACCATTTTTAGATCAATTTGTGACAAAATGTCAAAACTTATTGATAATATGATTTAAACTAGGATAAACTACCTTATTAGACATACATCACTACTATATATATTAATATTATCTTTATTTTTAAACAATTACATATATTATCACTTTTAATATTGGATAAACTACCTTATTAGACATACATAACTACTATATATATTAATATTATCTTTATTTTCAAACAATTACATATATTATCACTTTTAATATTTTATATCATATATTAATATATTATTTGAAGATACAATTGGATTATTAGATACCCACATATCTTAAAATTAGGATTGATTAATTATTTGCTTAATTAACTCTTTCACTCCAAATCAACCACTATCTCTTAATTCTCCCCTCCCATATTTATCACTCAATTATGTCTCCTCCTTTATGATTCAAGAATTTCATCGTACAATTTCATTCCAA
>NW_006239203.1:125923-126082 GCF_000226075.1 Solanum tuberosum | reverse complement strand
ATACACATAATTAAATGTATATGCTTATTATGTATTCGAGATACATGTTTTTGGATATAACGTATGAAATTTAAATACGCATAATTAGATGTATATGCTTCATCTTTTTGTATACTCCATATTTAGATACACATAATTAGATGTATATGCTTACTATGT
>NW_006239203.1:116746-125379 GCF_000226075.1 Solanum tuberosum | reverse complement strand
AATTAATTTAAATAAATAAATTTTGTATCTCAATTTTAAAATTCGGAAGATACATATATCTCATGGATTCAAACTCATGTATCCTAAACATAAAATATGGTACATGAAGTAATATTTGAAACTATTGGGAATCTTAATAATTAAGACCTAAACTAGTGGGATTTATGTGGTTTGCCCTAAATAAAATATCAAATGAAAAGGTTATTAAAAACATCGTTGTAGAAAAAGAATTGAATAGAGTTAGTTAGTGAGGTCATTTTTCTTTTGAATCTGTGAAAGTACATCTGAGGTGATAGCGCCTACGTGTCTACACCATAAAAACAGATTTTTTAAATTACTAAAATTACTTTTAAAATGATTTTAAATCAGATCAAGAAAATATAGAATAACTTTAAATCTATATTTATTATTATAATTTTAAAAGCTTAAAAAATATTGGAGTTCGAAATATTTAAAAAAAGGTTGAAAATTTTACTTTCAGGATAAATATTTAAGATAATGCTGCTAAAATTTAGGAATACCAAATTAATAATTTTATCTTTTGAAATACAATTTAAAAATAAAAGTTAAATTGTTAAATAATAATAATAATAATAATAATAATAATAATGATGATGATATAATAATAACAATTTGGATAATAATATATTTAATTGCAATCAGTTAGTTTCCACTAAAACTGTTTACCAATTTGAATTTTAAAATAGATAAATGCAAACTCAAAAAAGAGGAAATAGCTAAAATTTAATCACGTTTATTTTTACCCTTTTAATTAATATAATAATATATTTAATTGAAAATCAGTTAGTTTCCACTAAAACTGTATTTCAAATTTTAAAATTTTGAAATGGATAAAATTTAAAAATATTTAAAACATATAATTTTATTATATATGTAATAGAATTAAATAATTTGTACTATTAATTAAACAATGTAACAAAATTCTAAGTTGGCGGCCATTAAAATGATGAATAATTTGTACTACTACTTTTTTTATTGTTAATTTGTCACAATTCAAAACGAGTCATGAGTGATATCCACACTTAACCTCCTAGGTGGGCGAACCAATGAATTCAACCCCAATTTATACTCACTAGTCAACTTACAAAATACTAACCATTATGCAGAAGCTTAAATCTTATTAAATATCATTTCCCAAAACCTGAAAGTCATCACATCAAAGACATCTATTCTAAAAATACCAAGTCTAAGAGTATTAAAGAAATCAAAATAAATAAGTAGAATAGTCTATGTCTGAAATCTAACGACATCATGTCATGACCAAGAGAATCCAACACGAGCTGGAAGGAAAAACTCACCCTGAAATCTGATGTACTAGAGACTGTCTAGAGCTGAGGGCGAGTCGAAGTCGATGGTACACTCGCTGCACTCCACCAAAGGAAAACGAAGAAAACACAAGTAGGGCTCAGTACAAGGAACATGTACTGAGTAGGTATCACCGGCCAACTCGAAATAGAAACTAATATGGAATGAATAATTGTATAAAATCAACTATGATCCTTAGCAGGTGGCAAGCAACAAACAACATGAACCAATGACAACAACACTAAAGTAAGTACGTAATCAGTCAACAATATCAAGAACACACATGAGGATGCATGCCTCCACAACAAGCTCATTTGGAAATTGAGTTCTTTATATTGAGTACATCAAGTTATTTATATATGTTTTCCTTTAATGTTACCATGCTGGACCGTGACACTCGATCCAATAATATCATGCCGGCTCGTGGCAACCGATCTAATATATCATGTCAGAACGTGACACTCGATCCAATAATATCATACCGGCTCGTGGCACCCGATCAAAAATATCATTAATTTATCATTTATTATCACCACTTTTCACTTTATTAACAATATTTCATCAAGCCTTCTTTATTCAAGGCATCACTTCGATAGAGAGGATTCAAGATTATAAATTTCACGAGCTCAGGATTCCAGACCAATCACAAACCACAAAACCAAACCACACAATCAAGTACATAGAGAACTTCAAAATATCACTCAATGCATATCAATCACTATTAAGAGTCTATCTATCAAATAGAATAAACCATAACCTACCTCCACCGAGGAATCGAAGTCGAGCAATCTAATTTTCCAAAGCTTTTCCTTTCCTTAATGCCTCCGAATGTTTCCATTCTATTAAACATGCATAATTCATAAGTAAATGAGTCTATAGACACCCATATTACTATATGTCTAGCCTAGACCCAAGAACTCACCCAAATCTATAATCACTTTCCTAAAGTTCAAGCCTAAGGATAAGTCTCAATTTCTCCAATTATCATAACTTTGATGGTGTTCGAATTATATAATATTTAATTACTTAACTCAATAAGTTAAAACTTAAATTATAATGTGATAACCTATAAAAAGAATCTCAAACAACAAAGACGGATATGAAAGTCACTGGCGTTAATACCAGTAAACTAGGATGTATGACCCCTAACCACTAACATATAAAACTTAACACAATTAGCAAATTCATTAGCAATCATTGGGCATCATTACCCAATTATTGCCAACGTCCTTTAAGTCCAAAGAACGGCAACTACATTTACTCTCTTTTCTTGCAGATTCACACCAATGCAACCATTAAAAATTCCTTCTGTCTTTCATAACCCAACATTATAATATTATTATTAATAATAATATGACCCTTACCTTAAAAAGCATATATTGAATACTTTTCTAATCAGTTTGTCGTCACTTTGATTGTGTCCAAGCGGTGATGTCCTCCCGAAGGTTACCCTATTTTTTAAAATTCTTGATATAAAATGATCTAAAGTAACATAGGGTATTAATTTAATTTATGGGTTTGACCATTAACTATCAACTAATAAAATTAATTATTTAATAAATATCCATCAACTAAATAACCAAAATTAAACGAATAGTACAAAATCACCATTTAAAATTTACGGAGAGCTTCTTTTATGAAAGAAATAGGTATAGTGTTCAAAACGATCTTATGGGTCATTACATTAGATATCAATTTACCCATTGTTCGTCCTCGAACGATCAAAATATGGCGAGGGTAATTAAGGGTACTGGAATCAACAAAAAGATGTGGACAACTTATGTGCATATCAACCTCAGTCTCTCAAGTGGACTCCTCAACCGATCGATTTTTCCACTTGACCTTGACAGATGCAGCCTTCTTTGACCTCAACTGCGAACCTCCCTATCTAGAATAGTTATAGGCTCCTCCTCATAAGACAAATTCTCTTCAAGCAGGACCAAATCCCAACAAATAATGTAGTTCTCATTACCATGATATTTTTTCAGCATAGACACATGAAACACCGCATGCACTCCTGACAATATTCGAGGCAAAGCCAATTCATAGGCCACCCCTCCCACACGCTTAAGAACATAAAACGACCCAATATACCTCGGACTAATCTTACCTTGCTTACTAAAATTCATCACATCTTTCATTGGGAAACCTTCAAAAATACTTGGTCTCCCTCCATGGCATAAATTCTAACTCCCTGAACCTTCCGATCTGCATAATCTTTTTGTCTGCTCTAAGCTGCTAAAACCTTCTCCCGAAGGAATTTTACCTTCTCTAACGATTCCTTCAAAGGATCAGTACCCTAGGTCTCACCTCAAATGCATCAAACCAACCAATGGGATGCCTATATCTTATCACGCCCAAAATCCCATTAGGGCGAACCGGCACCCGTTGCCGAGAAGGCTCGGGAGGACCAACCTGTAATCATGCTCTATCTATGAACATTTAAAGGTGCTACCATAGTGGATAACATGTTTTCATGAAAGTAGACATTATTAACAAGCCAAAAGAAAGTGCACATGACTTGGCCGTTGGGACAATGATGTCTAAGACACGAGGCACAACTACACTTCACTATACATAGTCTACAAAGCCTCTAACTGATAAAACATTATGGGGTTAAGGTCGGGACAGGCCCCACCTTACACTCAGCTACTATACAATACCAAAATACATGCTATAGACTCGGAAAGCCCCGAATCAACCTGGAGCTCACCAATAGCCGCTGGATGTCCTGTTCTCCTACTAGAGAGATCTTCTAGCTCCTGTACCTACAACATGAATTGCAGGTCCCCCGAGAGAGACGTCAGTAAGGGAGAATGTACTGAGTATGTAAGGCATAAAGTACTGTATGTGAAATAAGAACTGAAATGAAATCATATACCAATGTAAGGATACAAGACCACCTTTTCTCATATTATGGAATCAGGTACTTTAAATTCTTTTCTTTACTTTATCATTCTTTAATTTACACTCTGTGCACAACATATAATACAAATGACCAGCTGATCAGTGGTAGCCATATAAATCGGAATCGACCCATGCTAGGCTTTCCTTTAACCTCTGGGATACCACCCGTAATATTGGGATCGACCCATGCTAGGTGATTCTTCCACCCCTGGGATACCACCCATCAATAAGCAGATTCATTTAATATATTTCCATTAACATTTGAGATGATTCTTTTGGTGGTCATAGCATTTTGAGTTGTGGGACTATGTAGTGAACAAGTGACGTGTAATAATCATATAATGCAGGAACAACAACGCAGAGAGTAGTTACACAATTAATGAAATGCATAGGAGCTGAAATAATAAATGGACCTTATTTAGTTAAAAGGAGAACTCATGCAGGGTATTCAATGTATATGTACAGATTTGACAATGAACATGTATTGGAACGTGCAGACATGTTAAAGAGTGAGAGCAAGATCATAAGTCGTGTTGGATCTGGTAGGCTACCTCTATGTGTCGAGGACGAGTCTAGATTTCATGCTAATTAGTAGGAAATCGAAAAGCCTCACCACCTTGTAGTTACCTTGAAGTACCTTCCTTTCTTTTCAAATACTTATCTACAATAGAGTAGGTGATAAACTAGTATTAATTGTTACTAAACATGCTTAAGAAGTCCAATCTGACTCAACAATAATGCTCGGGCAGCAAACCCGTAATTGAAACCATAGTTTCCCATCATCATCCCACGAGTTCTTATCAACAGTATACTTAAAATATCATACTTAGACTCGTGTTTAAGGAAGACAAAGATAGGGCAGTCACTTTACCTTAATTCTTATAACTCGTTTTCTTTTAACTTTAACTCTTCAATAACTTGAGCTTCCCTTGCAAAGGCTTGGGTTTATCCAAGAACCCTAGGAACTTCTAGTTGCTGCTATGCTTTGAAAGAGAGAGGAGAAGCTTAGAGAGAAATCTGATTTTTTTATCTATTCTTAAAAGTGAGGAAATGGCCAGCAACTTGGGGATTATAAAGGTCTTAATTTTCCCCACCTCTTAAGTTTTAATATCAGTCACTAATTTGTCAAATTGGTCCAAGTAGGTGATGCACTTGCTTGGAATTATATATACACAAAATGGGCCCTTTATGTACTCATCTTGGGCTGCAATCTTTCCCTTTCTAATATTAAGCCATGGGCCAGAATTATACCCTTAATTTGGGCCTTAATCTTTATTGGGCTCAAGTAGTTGGACTTGGACAGATTGGTGTGAGGCCTCATCTCCATTCCCTTTTCCTGTTTACTCATCTTGGGCCTCAAGTGAGCCCACTAATGCATAAACTAATCTTCCCCATCTACCTAGCCCAGTTGAGCTAAGCAAGTAGGTGACACCTGTTAGCTTTATAAAGTCCAACAAGCACCTCATTTCTTTTATTCGTTTTCCGAGTGTAATCTCCTTAGTTTAACTCAAAACTTATATACACTTGATCACCTTAACTTTTAGACTTACATATAGCCCTTCGATCCAAAATATAAATACTTCTAAAATTTAACGTTCACTCGATCGTGCAATATTGCAATGTACGGGAGTTACCCTTATAGCTTCTTCATTGTCACCATTCATCTAGGAAATCAAGTTCATTACTTATACCACCAAGCTAAATCAAGTTCCATATGTGTAGAACTTGTAAACGTAAAATACAGGGTGTTACATCCTCCCCTCCTTAGGAACATTCGTCCTCGAATGCTAGCATAATCAGATAGCTTAAATAAGTTCAAACCTTAGTTTAAATCAACTATTAACCACATAATAAATACCCTTTCATGCGTACCTATTAATGCCCCCATTCTGCACCTTGGACTTCCCCTTTAGGTTCAAATAAATAAGGGTACATGGATTTCATCGCTTCCTCAGCTTCCCACGTTTCTTCTTCTACTTGTTGGTTTCTCCAAAGCACCTTTACTGAAGCCATTTATTTATTCCTTAGCTTTTTAACTTGATGATCCAGAATAGCAATAGGTACTTCTTCATAGGTGAGATCCCCTGTAACTTGTACATCTTCAATAGAAGTGATATATGATGGGTCACCTACGCACTTCCGAAGCATTGAGACATGAAACATCGAATGAATTGCTGAAAGCTCCTGAGGTAGCTCTAACTCATATGTAACTTGGCCAACTCTTCGAATAATCTTATATGGCCCTATGTAGCATAGACTCAACTTTCCCTTTTTACCAAATCTCATTACCCCTTTCATTGGCGATACTTTCAAGAACACCCAATCTCCTATAGAAAACTCTAATCCTCTTCTTCTAACATCTGCATATGATTTGTGTCGGCTTTGAGCTGTTGCTAGCCGTTGTTGTATCACCTTAAATTTTTCCATAACTTGAAGAACAAGGTCTGGTCCAAATAAAACAGTTTCGCCTATTTCAAACCAGCCAATTGGTGATCTGCACTTCCTTCCATATAAAGTTTCATAAGGTGCCATTTTGATACTAGAATGATAACTATTATTGTAGGCAAACTCAATAAGTGGCAAATGATCATCCCAACTACCTTTGAAGTCTAAGACACAAGCTCGAAGCATATCCTCAAGTGTTTGGATTGTGCGTTTTGCTTGACCATCCGTTTGAGGGTGGAAGGCTGTACTTAAATTCACTTGTGTTCCCAAACTCTTTTGGAATGATTTCCAAAACTTTGTAGTGAATTGAGCTCCTCGATCAGATATAATAGAGATTGGAACCCCATGTAGCCGAACTATCTCTTTAATATATAACCTTGCATACTCTTCAGCTGTATAATCAATCTTAATTGGCAAGAAATGTACTGACTTGGTAAGTCTATCAACTATTACCCATATAGAGTCAAACTTACGAAACGAGCGAGGCAAACCAATGAAAAAATCCATGTTGATCATGTCCCACTTCCAAGTTGGAAGCTCCATACACTGCATATAACCTCCCGGCTTTTGGTGCTTTACTTTGACTCGCTGGCAGTTTGGACATTGAGCCACAAATTCTACAATGTACTTCTTCATGTCCCTCCACCAATACACTCCTTTCAAGTCATGGTACATTTTAGTTGATCCCGGATGGATGGAATATCTTGAATGATGTGCTTCTGTCATTATCCTCTTTCTTAGCCCATTAACATTAGGTACACACAATCTATTTTGACAACAAAGTACTCCATCTTGTGTAAGCTCAAATCCCTTTGTCGTACCTTGATTTACATTCTCCTTGAGTCTTTGTATCTTAAGATCTTTGAACTGCTTCTCTTTCACCTCAACTACTAATGAAAATTCTACCGCATTATGCACTACAATTCCTTCTTTTGGGGTTTCAAGAAGACGAACTCCCAAACTAGCTAGTTGACGTAGATCCTTCGCCATCCCTTCTTTTTCCACGGTCTGCTCATTAATACTTGATATTGTCTTGCAACTGAGAGCATCGGCTACTACGTTTGCTTTCCCTGGATGGTATAGTATATCAACGTCATAATCTTTTATTAACTCTAACCATCTTCGCTGCCTCAAATTCAGATCCTTCTGCTTGAAGATGTATTGCAAACTTTCATGGTCTATATATATGTCAACGTGAAACCCATATAAATAGTGACGCTATATGTTTAAAGCAAATACAACCGCTGCTAGTTCAAGATCATGTGTTGGGTAGTTTCTCTCATGTGGCCGCAGTTGTCTTGAGGCATAAGCTATTACTTTACCATGCTGCGTGAGTACACATCCTAAACCAACCCCTGAAGTATCACAATATATTGTATACCCCTCTGTGCCTTCCGAAGGTATTAATACAGGTGCGGAAGTTAGCCTACTTTTCAACTCTTGTAAGCTTCTCTCACATGCATCATTCCACTGAAACTTAGCTGCCTTGTGTGTTAGCTTAGTTAAAGGTGCAGAAATAGAAGAAAATCCTTCAACGAAGCTTCTATAATAACCTGCCAACCCTAGGAAGCTACGAACCTCTGTGGGTGTTGTTGGTCTTGGCCAATCTTTCACGGCCTCCATCTTTTGTAAATCAACCCTTATTCCTTCATCAGATACAATATGACCCAAGAACGCCACTGATTTTAACCAAAATTCACATTTGGAGAACTTGGCATACAACCGCCGATCATGAAGAACTTGTAATACCTGTCGTAAGTGATTTGCATGGTCTTCTTCTGATCTTGAATACACCAAGAAATCATCTATAAATACTATCACAAATACATCCAAGAATGGCTTGAACACCCTATTCATCAAATCCATAAAAATTGCCGGTGCATTTGTTAGCCCAAATGACATAACGAGAAATTCGAAATGACCATACCGTGTTCGAAAAGTTATCTTGGGTATAG
>NW_006239203.1:114030-116292 GCF_000226075.1 Solanum tuberosum | reverse complement strand
GAACAGATTGAAGAGTCAGAGGTTCTGCCTCCACCTCTCTCACTCTAACTAGATGACATATATACCCTTTTGACATCATCTTCCTCGCCTTCAAATAAGAAATAAACTTACCCCTTGGTGCTGCAACATTGCCTTCCCATTCAAGGACTGCCTTGTTTGGAAAGTGAAAGTGCACTCTCTTAGTTCGGCAATCCACCGTGGCATAACAAGAAGCCAACCAATCCATACCCATTATAACATAAAATTCAACCACTTCTAGTTCAATTAGGTCAGCCAATGTATCACGATCACAAACAGTTACTATGCAGTTACGATAGACCCTTCTTGCTATAATAGACTCACCGGTTGGTGTAGACACTTCAAATGGTTTATTCAATAATTTTGGTGTTCTTTTAAGCTTCCCAGCAACTAGTGGAGTGATATACGATAGTGTGGAACCAGGATCAATTAACGCATATACATTATGTAAATAGATGAACAATATTGTACCTGTTACTACGTCAGGTGAAGCCTCCAAGTTCTGTTGACTCCCTAGAGCATATGTGCGATTTTGGACTCCGCTAGAACTAGCTGCTCCTCTAACACCTCTACCACGACCTGTAGGAACCTGTTTGACCTCTACCTAAAGGAGGCACCGATGATGACGATGCAACAACTGATCCAGTAGGTTGTGCTATATCACCCATGCGCCTTTTAGGGAAATCTCTCATTAAGTGCCCTGACATACCACACCAATAACAAGCATTTGTTCCAATATGACATATACCTAAATGACACCTCCCACATTGTTTACAAGGCTGTCTAAGAGGCATTGATTGGCTTGTACTGCCCTGCTCTGGATATCCCAATGCCCGTGAACCTTGACTCTCACTCTTTTGCCTAAACTGATTGCCTCTCGGCCATTGAAATTGGGGTGTAGCGCTAGCTGTAGAGTAGGGAAATGATGGCCTAGCTGGTCTATTAGAAAACTGAGGCTTAAACTCACCTTGGGGTGGTGTAAACTGCCCAGTAGACCTAGCCCTCTTGGACTGACCCCTTTCTGTCTCTTGTGCCATTCTTCTCTACTTTTGATCCTCCAATTTCTGTGCAAAATCTTGCATCCTTGATATATCCATGTCTTTATTTAAAGAAGCAATAGTACAATCTCTAACCAGATACGAATCCAATCTATCCACATATCGATGAACTCTATCCTCCATAGTAGCAACTACATTTGGAGCATACCTGGACAAGGAATTAAATTGGAGATTGTACTCTCTCACGCTCATACCTTCTTGTTGAAGATTTAAGAACTGATCTGCGCGGGCCTCTTGAATCTCCAATGGCAAATAATGATCAAGAAATGCCTTTTTAAATTCTTTCCAAGTAGTTGGAGGTGCATCTGTACTCTTAGATTGCTTCCAAGTTTCATACCATAATATAGCCACACCCTTTAATCTATATGTTGCTAGCTCAACAACTTCTTTACCACTCACGTGCATAAAATCCAAAGTTCGTTGGATTTGATCAATAAAGTCTTGCGGATCTTCATTAGGATCTGACCCGGTGAATGATGAAGGGTTCAAATTAAGGAAATCACGTATCCGCGTGCTAGCTACCCTATCTGCACCACTAATACCTGCAACTGGGCCTTCTTGCCTTTGACCTTGACCAGCAACTATACGAGTCAATAATTGAACCGCATTCCTCAAATCTTGCTCGGCAACATTAATAGTGGGTTCTTGAGGTGCAACTTCCCTCCTTAGATCTTCTGGAGATGGAGGGTCGGGGAAGTCTGTGATAGAGACTCATCTTGAGCCTCACTTTGAACAACTTGATTAGGTGGTGGTTGGCTGGTCCCTTCTTGGGTAGCCACATCTACTCGCTTACCTATACTTTTACTCCTCGTAACCGGCATCTTATAATAAAGCAATTCAGAACTTAGATACGATTCTCCTACAACATTGGTTCTATTGCACGATCTAAGAAATGAAAGAAAAGAAACAATTCCTACATGTCTCATAGCTTCCTGTTTATAAATGTGGTGCACAACACATCCATAAGCAAGACTCTACACAGACACGGCTTTGTAGACTCCCTAGAATGACCTGCTCTGATACCACTTTTGTCACGCCTAAAATCCCATTAAGGCGAACTGGCACCCGTTGCCGAGAAGGCTCGGGAGGACCAACTTGTAATCATGCTCTATCTATGAACATTTAAAGGTGCTACCATAGTGGATAACATGTTTTCATGAAAGTAGACAGTATTAACAAGCCAAAA
>NW_006239203.1:113019-113852 GCF_000226075.1 Solanum tuberosum | reverse complement strand
GCCCCGCCTTACACTCAGCTACTATACAATACCAAAATACATGCTATAAACTCGGAAATCCCCGAATCAACCTGGAGCTCACCAATAGCCGCTGGATGTCCTATTCTTCTACTGGAGAGATCTACTAGCTCCTGTACCTGCAACATGAATTGCAGGTCCCCCGAGAGAGACATTAGTACGGGAGAATATACTGAGTATGTAAGGCATAAAGTACTGTGAAATAAGAACTCAAATGAAATCATATACCAATGTAAGGATACAAGACCACCTTTTCTCATATTATGGAACCAGGTACTTTACATTTTTTTCTTTACTTTATCATTCTTTACTTTACACTATGTGCAAAACATATAATACAAATGACCAACTGATCAGTGGTAGACATATAAATCGGGATCGGCCCATGCTAGGCTTCCTTAACCCCTGGGATACCACCCGTAATATTGGGATCGACCCATGCTAGGTTTATTCTTCCACCGCTGGGATACCACCCATTAATAAGTAGATTCATTTAATATCTTTCCATTAACATTTGAGATGATTCTTTTGGTGGACATAACATTTTTGAGTTGTGGGACTACATAGTCAACAAGTGACATGTAATAATCATATAATGCAAGAACAACAAAGTAGAGAGTAGTTACACAATTAGTGAAATGCATAGGAGCTGAAATAATATATGGACCTTATTTAGTTAAAAGGAGAACTCATACAGAGTATTCAATGTATATGTACAGATTTGACAATGAACATGTACTGGAACGTGCAGACATGTTAAAGAGTGAGAACAAGGTCATAAGTCGTGTTGGAGCTGGTAGGCTGCCTCTATGTGT
>NW_006239203.1:75198-112887 GCF_000226075.1 Solanum tuberosum | reverse complement strand
TTTCCAGACATCAACCAAGTTGTCCCCAATATGTTTACACATCAACCTGTCCCAAAACAGTCCTAACAATCCAACATACAATAGAGGATGTGAAACCATAGTCTCCCATCCTCATCCCACGAGTTCTTATGAACAGTATACTTAAAATATCATACTTAGTTTCGTGTTGAAGGAAGACAAAGATAGGGCAGTCACTTTACCTTAATTCTTATAACTCATTTTCTTTTAACTTTAACTCTTCAATAATTTGAGCTTCCCTTGCAAGGGCTTGGGTTTATCCAAGAACCCTAGGAAACTTGTGGCTGCTGCTATGCTTTGAAAGAGAGAGGAGAAGCTTAGAGAGAAATCTGATTTTTTTTATCTATTCTTAAAAGTGAGGAAATGGCCAACAACTTGGGGATTATAAATGTCTTATTTTTCCCACCTCTTAAGTTTTAATATCAGCCACTAATTTGTCAACGTGGTCCAAGTAGGTGATGCATCAGCTTGGAATTATATATACACAAAATGGGCCCTTTATGTACTCATCTTGGGCTGCAATCTTTCCCCTTTCGAATATTAAGCCATCGGCCAGAATTATACCCTTAATTTGGGCCTTAATCTTTATTGGGCTCAAGTAGTTGGACTTGGACAGATTGGTGTGAGGACTCATCTCCATTCCCTTTTTCCTTTTTATTTAATTTGGGCCTCAAGTGAGCCCACTAATGCATGAACTAATCTTTCCCATCTACCTAGCCCATTTGAGCTAAGCAAGTAGGTGACACCTGCTAGCTTTATAAAGTCCAACAAGCACCTCAATTCTTTTATTCGTTTTCCGAGCGTAATCTCCTTAGTTTAACTCAAAACTTATATACACTTGATCACCTTAACTTTTAGACTTACATATAGCCCTTCGATCCAAAATATAAATACTTCTAAAATTTAACGTTCACTCGATCGTGCAATATTGCAATGTACGGGAGTTACCCTTATAGCTTCTTTATTGTCACCATTCATCTAGGAAATCAAGTTCATTACTTATAACCACCAAGCTAAATCAAGTTCCATATGTGTAGAACTTGTACACGTAAAATACGGGGTGTTACATATCTCCTCCCATACAATGCCTCAAATGTGGCCATATCAATACACGAGTGATATCATTGTTGTATGTAAACTCAACTAACAACAAAAGTTATTCCCAATAACCACCAAAGTTAATCATACACACGTCCACAACATGTTCTCAAGGACCTTGACACAATCATCAAGATTTTTTTCTCACATAACCATGATAAAATCAGGAATCAATACTGGCTATAACAAGAAGAGAACCTAAACCAACCACCCCACATTCATAACGCACAAACCATCATAGATCTTATCAATATTTCCTTCTCACAACACAAACTTTCCATGATCTTAAGTTAAAAGAAATTAATCTTTAGACATTAGGTACCCATCAAGGGAGAATTAAACTTATCTAACTAAAAAAAAACAAGTGATCAAGTAACCACCCATCGAGCGATACACCCAAGTATATAGATTCTCTAACAAGAATGTTGAAATGCTAGATTAGTAGTTGTGATTGTAGATAACCCTTAGGAACGGTTGAACTAAACCCAATGGTCCCCACATTCAACCACACATAATCGAAACATGACCTCAACGATTAGATGAATATTAAGACTGTCGGACCACTACATATACCCATGGTAGCTTCTATAAATTCTCATAAACAAGGTGGTACATGTAGAACGACTGGAATGCTTCAACAACTCCAAGACAACACCAAATATGTCATTTGAGATAACCAACTATGCCCAAACATCCTACCCTACCAAGAGGATATCACAAAATTGGTACACTAGATCCACCACTAGGGATCCACCCACAAAGGTGACAACACATGTGGGCATAACTTGTGAATCATACTCCACATCATGTATAGACCAAAATAGGTGGTCACATAAGAATGTACGAGAACAAGGTTGAGTAACAGTAAATGTTTTCTCTAAAGAACCCATATCAAATATCTCAATTCAGTTGACTCCATTTCTTTGGTTCTTAGCTACCAACAGTCCACCGGTCTGGTCCCTTTACGATTGTACTTATACTTTATTTATTAGACTGCACATAATTCCATTGAAGCCCACACTCTCGATACTAACAACCATCATAACCACTCTGTCCATTTACCTAACTCTAGACCAACACTTTTAAGTGAAACCATTCTTTAGGTCCTTTAACAATCAAAAGTAACAAGCTTTACGATCTAAACCATGCATAAGTCCTTCCAAATGTTCAATACCGATGCAATCAATCATTTATTACCTTACAAATTCATACCTTGACAAAATGTACCACCATAAATGTAGACTTACAATGAAAAAATTGAATTGTGAATCCAACTGAGTAACCCAATCCCCTTATCTATCAACATTAGCTCATACCTTGGAGATTTTTATGAATGTATGTATCTTAGCTTATCATTGATTGCCTCTCTATCGACCATACCATATCCTTTGCTAAAAATTCCACTGTATTCATTACCAAACTCAAAATCATAAAAGGACATCATACTTGAACGTCTGTACACTCCTTTCTCAAGTCTTATCCAATAGTTTTAAGCCCATCTGCTGAACCCGCGACACTATTACCATGAATAGAGAAAAACAGATGAAACCACGCGTTTCTCAACCCAATTCTCAACCCCTCTGAAGATGCCTCTTTAGCACTTGCAATCAGATAAAATATTCTTATTCTCACATCTTTTTGAAGGCCACGTTCCACTATTTTTTTTCATTATGACTCTAGTTCCTTTGATTTCTATTTGAGTGGTGTCTCAGCATCTCCTAGAACTTTCCATGCAACCATGTTACTCACCAAATAGTAGAAAATCACAACCTTAGATACTCGCAAGTTGTTATTGCCATACAAAATTTGCTTAACCACCCATCCTTATTATATAGTTGCATCCCAATCACAATCCATCACGAACTGTTATTACTTTCATGCTCCGTTAGCTCTTGCCATCAACACGAAGTCAATCTTTTCATCGATATGACACCTCAAATCAAGTTTTACCAATCAAATCCAAAGGACTAATCCAATTTTATATGCACTTCCTTACTAACATCTTCAATTGTCGTCACCCAAGTATACTCACTAGGACTTTCTTTATCCATAAGCTTGTCATTCCTTTATCAATCCACTCCTTAGGAGCTTAAGATAAAACCATCAGTTCTCATTTAGAATCCCCAAGATACACTTCACAACCTAAATGCAACCGTACAAAATATCCACCACTAAAACCTTCCCTAAGAACAAAGCTTAACCCAGGCGTCCATAGTAACAAATAAGGTGGTTTCTTAAATGTGAATGCAACACCAAATCTCATTATTTGAACATGTCATACACCTGATAACTCTTTAAGTAGTTAGTACTCACACTTGACAATCGACGTATTTATTTCCATATAACACTAGTACCACATAATGAAAGTCCGTAAGATCCATCACTAGGAAACATCATACCTATAGAGAAGATTGTACCCAAATAGCCCACACATTTCTACCTATTGAATAATTGCAAAACATTATGAAAATTGTTCTGTCTCGAGCCCAAGCGATTTGCATTCTTTCTTACATCAGGTTCATAACAAAAGTAGCACACTTCCTAACCCTAACCAAGTAAGCATTGGTACAATTGTAGTAGTTATGTCATGACCCTCTTTGATATACACTCAATCTATGAAGTTGTAGTAGATATTCTGACCTCAATTAACACAACATAATTCATCATTCCCTAAGCAACCCATTATGAAAACTTTACTAACTGTATTTTTCAAAGTAATGGTGTTCATTATCTAGCCGTCCCTTACAAATCTTCTTGAATGTTGTAACCTTGGTAAAGTCATCTAGCTTCTGCCCCTCTACCCCATCACAAAATCAACCACTTCTTGAAAAGATTTGGCTAAAGTAGTCACATATAAAGTTGAATCTGCAAATTTGGCCTCAATCCCTTTACATGAGACCGCTACCACATTTTGGCATCCCCCTGGAACTGGTAGGTCACAAACTCAACACCAAATCGCTCAACTATGTCCATCTTATGAAGAAGTTCATGACAATCAACAAGGAAATCATAAGCGTCTTCAGATTCAGTACCCTTAAAGACTGTAGATTTCAACTTTAATAACTTAATAAAGAGATCATATTAATCACCAGTCATTACAGGCCATGTAGTCTATCAGAGAATCATGCCTATTTCCAAGGACACATTTTCTATTGCTAGTGGTGCTATTTCAATTTTACTACTCAAGTTCTAACCAGATGTGAAATAGAGTGAAGAAATTCAGATACAAATTTGTATCACCTAGATACCAATTGGATTCAAGTAGTAGCACGAAAGAAAGAAGTAGAAGAGTTTTTCTAAAGTCCTATAGCCTCTTGAAGAAAAGTAAAGGCGTCCCCGTACCGTTCCGCAAGACTCTACTATACCTGTCCTTGTGTGATGAGATCACCGAACCTAAAGCTCTGATACCAAGTTTGTTACGACCCAAAACGAGTCATGAGTGGCACCCACACTTAACCTCCTAGGTGGGCGAACCAATGAATCCAACCCCAATTTATACTCACTATTCAACTTTCAAAATACTAACCATTATGCGGAAACTTAAAGCTTATTAAATATCATTTTCCAAAACTTGAAAGTCATCACATCAAGGACATCTATTCTAAAAATACCAAGTCTAAGAGTATTAAAGAAATCAAAATAAATAAGTAGAATAGTCTATGTCCAAAATCTATGGACATCATGTCATGACCAGGAGAATCCAACACGAGCTGGAAGGAAAAGCTCACCCTGAAATTTGATGTACTAGAGACTGTCTAGAGCTGAGGGCAAGTCGAAGTCGATGGTACACTCCCTGCACTCCATAAAAGGAAAACGAAGAAAACACAAGTAGGGTTCAGTACAAGGAACATGTACTGAGTAGGTATCATCGGCCAACCCAAAATAGAAACTAATATGCAATGAATTATATTATAAAATCAACTATGACCCTTAGCAGGTGGTAAGCAACAAACAACATGAACCAGTGACAACATGAACCAGTGACAACAACACTAAAGTAAGTACGTAATCAGTCAACAATATCAAGAACACACATGAGGACTCATGCCTCCACAACAAGCTCATTTGGGATTTGAGTTCTTTAGATTGAGTACATTAAGTTGTTTATATATGTTTTTCTTAATGCTATCGTGCCGGAACGTGACACATGATCCAATGATCCAATAATATCATGCTGGCTCATGGCACCCGATCCAATATATCATGTCAAAACGTGACACCCAATCCAATAATATCATGCCAGCTCGTGGCACCCGATCCAATATATCGTTAATTTATCATTTTTTATCACTACTTTTCACTTCATTAACAATATTTGATCAAACCTCCTTTATTCAGGGCATCACTTCTTTAGAGAGGGTTCAAGATTATAAATTTCACGGTTTCAGGATTCCAGACCAATCACAAACCTCACAACCAAGCGACACAATCAAGTACATAGAGAACTTCACAATATCACTCAATGCGTATCAATCACTATTAAGAGTCTATCTATCAAATAGAATAAACCATAACCTATCTCTATCGAGGAATCGAAGTCGAGCAAGCTAATTTTCCAAAGCTTTTCCTTTCCTCAATGCCTCCAAATATTTCCAATCTATTAAACATGCATTATTCATAAGTAAACGAGTCTATAGACACCCATATTACTATATGTCTAGCCTAGATCCAAAAACTCACCCAAATCTATAATCACTTTCCTAAAGTTCAAGCCTAAGGATAAGTCTCAATTTCTCCAATTATCATAACTTTGATGGTGTTCGAATTATATAATACACCTAATATTTAATTACTTAACTCAATAAGTTAAAACTTAAATCATAATGTGATAACCTATAAAAAGAATCTCAAACAACAAAGACGGATATGAAGTCACTGGCGTTAATACCAGTAAACTAGGATGTATTAACCCCTAACCACTAACATATAAAACTTAATACAATTAGCGAATTCATTTAGCAATCATTGGGCATCATTACCCAATGATTGCCAACGTCCTTTAAGTCCAAAGAACGGCAACAACATTTACTCTCTTTCCTTGCAGATTTACACCAATGCAACCATTAAAAATTCCTTCTGTCTTTCATAACCCAACATTATAATATTATTATCAATAATAATATGACCCTTACCTTAAAAAGCATATATTGAATACTTTTCTAATCAGTTTGTCGTCACTTTGATTGTGTCCAAGCGGTGATGTCCTCCCGAAGGTTACCCTATTTTTTTTTATTCTTGAAAAAAAATGATCTAAAGTAACATAGGGTATTAACTTAAATTATGGATTTGACCCATTAATCACCAACTAATAAAATTAAGTATAAATTTTAGGAATTACATAGTTTTAATATGAAATTACAATCTATCCCTATTTAGTTTGTAATTACATTAATCCCTGAAAAAGTAAAACAAACCGGATACATAATATGTAGCTCGAATACATTAAAAACTAGCTCAGATACATTATAAAATAAACCGGATACATAATATGTAGCTCAGATACATTAAAAACTAGCTCGGATACATTATAAAATAATTTAGAATTAGGAGAGAAATAAGGAATTTTAAAGATATTTAGAAATAGAAGGGAATATTAGAAATAAGGGAAACATAAGACGTGTATTTCAGTATTTTTTCCTAAAATAATTAATTATTTAATAAATATCCATCAACTAAATAACCAAAGTTAAACGAATAGTACAAAATCACCATTTAAAATTTACGAAGAGCTTCTTTTGTGAAAGAAATAGATCTAGTGTTCAAAACGACCTTACGGGTCGTTACATAATTAGTGAGGTTGTGCGTTTTGAATTTGTGTAATTTCATTTTTCTTTTGAACCTGTGTAAGTACATCAGAGGTGATAACACGTACGTGTCAGCACCATAAAAAATAGATTTTTTAAATAATTAAAATTACTTTAAAATAATTTTAAATAAGTTCTAGAAAATAGAGAATAACTGTAAATCTATATTTCCCATTTTTTTTGTTTTAAAAATTAAAATTTTAAAATAATTTAAATCCGTATTAGTTAGTAATTTTCAATTTGAATTTTAAAATTTTAAAAAATCATAAATTATCCCTTTGTAATTTAAAATAGTTTTTAAAATAGACATGACATAACTTTAAAACTTCTGAAGTGAATTAATCGTTAAACAGTTGTGCATTCCTAATAATAAACCAAAGGAAACTTAACAACAACTATATTAATACACTCATTCCTCACGAAGAAGAGAACAAAATGACTTTATCTTTATGCATATTTATAGTTCAATCAAATGAATTCTTCAGCATACTACTTACTCCCTTCGTTTCAAATTAATTGAATCGTTGAGATATTTTTCATTTTTCAAATTAACTTAATTGTTCAGTTTTCAAGACTACTGTTAAAGTGCTCTTTAAATTTTATCCTTCATTAGTTAGTATTAGAATTAGTGATTAATTAATATTTAGTTATTTTAATCATAAATTTGACAATAATTAATAAGGGTAAAAATGGAAAGTTATGCCTAATTTATGTCTTAATCTTCTTTTCTTAAAGGGTGTGAAACACCTCAACAATTCAATTAATTTGAAATGGAGGGAGTATTGTTTAATATTGACGTTTTAATGGTGTGTTTCAGGTTAATGCAATATAAATTATCCCTTTATTTATCTTTATATTTGAGAAAAGACATAAAGTCACCATTGAAGTTGTCTCGGATTTTCAAAAAGACACCTTAACTTTGCAACCGTCTTATTACCCCACTAATCAATTTTTAGCAGATATTATTATATCATTTTTCGATCAACCCCAGATTTTAAGAAGCAAGTGTGTTCACAGACCAATCATTACATGACACGTGTTAAATTTAATAAAAAATGTAACTTTTTTTCATTTTAAGTTTTTTCTTTCTCTCTCTCACTTATTTTAATTTTGCATCTTAAATTTCACTTCATCTTCCACCTCCCACTTTCAAGTGATTCATCCCTCCATTTTCTTTCTTTTTCTTCACCTTCCACCCTCACCTCACCCCCACGTCAAGTTGAACCCCACTCTCATTGTGGTAAAAATAGTGACATTGAAAAGTAAGAACCTTCCATGGAGATGACAATGAATTTTTGAAGAAGAAGAAAGAGAAAATATAAAAAGGAAAAAATTTAAAATAATAAGAAAAATAAGAAAATAGATTTTATAATAAAATAGTAAAAATAAAATTAATTAAATTAATTGAAAAACTTGCTTCATAATCATTAAAGGTTGAACGTAGATTTACACATATATTTGGTACGATCTCAATTGGATTCTTATATCTATACGATCGAATGAATTTTAAATTGAAGTTAAAGTTAAAGTTAATATCAGATGCATTTCATTTTATAAATTGTTATGTATATCTAGGTTTTACACCTTGTTATCATTGAATTAAAAAATGATATATATTCTGAAAAAGAAAATTCAAACATTTCGATAACCATTAACTATTTTAAATCAAATTGATAATTATTATGTATTTAATATAATTTTAAAAAAATTCAATGCATATATTTAAACCATAAAATAAAAATATGAATTAATCCTAATCCATATCTTATTGAAAATTGAAATTTATTATTACTCTCGACTAATTACAATTTTTTTTTTATCACAGTTGTAATTGTATTGTAATTTATACCACAACTTTTCAAATTAAAATAAATTATTATTATTAATATGTAAATAATAAATATAGTGAAATGTATTTGTTATTTTTTGAATATGAAATGAAGCTTTGAAATACTCACAATGTCATATTGTACAAGATAAAATAAATAAATACATATATCTATATAAAAATTGAGCAGATTGCACTGCCAGATGCTTTCCTTTATTCTGTTACTAGTAAAAGTAGCCCGGGCCCAACATGAGTGTAGTGTATAATTTTATAAATATGTATATCGAGATAACAATCAAAATCCAGATCAAAATAAAGTGGAAATAACTTATATATCTTTATCGGTATCTTATACACCAAAAACCTGCATTTACAAATATCTTTATCAGTACCTTATACACCAAAAACCTGCATTTACAAATATTTTCTATATTTCTGAAGGAAGTATTTACTTGTTTAATGAATCTACCCGGTGTAAAACCAAAAAAAAGATCTCATGCCCACCATTGCCATTGTTATACACATTTCTGTGAATAAGATGACGCTTCTCTGTTGTTTTTTATAAGAACTCAAAAGTCTTATCTCATTTCTGAGGACACCTGCACCCAATGTACTCACCAAAAATAGAGTATTATGTCTATTGTCAAAATTTCCACCAGAATAATAGAAGTGTACGAATATTTTATTGAACTTAGATAAAATGCTTTCACAATGCCAGCAGAGTCACCTCCTACTAATTTCAACTTTCTGCTGATCCAACCAAATTCTATGATTTTGTTTATGTTCTTAGGAATGCTTGGCATCAAGTTAGTAACAGAGGACTATCCATAGGCTTCACAAAGCCATTTTGTTCTCTACTATGACCTGCAACAATTATTTAAATCTTCATCTTTGAGAAACTAGTCACATTCTTGCAATCCAGAAAAACACTACTTCGTTAAGAGAAGAGAATAAAAAATTGCACTGCTAGGCTCACTTTGAACTACTGGAAATTTTTTAGCACTACATATATCAGTTGCAACGCATACCAACTTGTCTTAGCTGCGAATAAGTATAACTTTTTCCTCTCTTTGTTGATCTTAGCTCTCCATCTACATTGTTAAGCTATCTGGATTCTCAATAATCTTGGAAAACGTTTGAAGGAAGCCTGTTAAGTCCACGTTATACACAACTCAATAATCTGCTTTGACGTTCACCTGTAAAGGGTTCAAAATGTGACATCACTTTATTACGGAAGTTCACACGAGGCTTCGGATAAGACTTCAAAAGTAGGGTTTCAAACATAAGCAGAGAAAAAAGTACATATTTTATATGATTGAAGAAGCACTCTCAGTATCTATCCGGTCTTATTTCTACCAACAGTTACCATTCTTTAAGCCCAAGAAGGAAGACAAAGAAGAGAAATATACAGTAAAAACTTTCGATAGGTAGCAACCTTTGCCGTTAAAGGAAATGATGTGGGAGGAAGCGGGCTATTGGATGGACTATTGTGGACATTATTGGGATTCCTCCTGGCATTTGTTCTCATAAAATCCAACTCATGCCTGACAACAAGCCAAGTATTGAGCACCAAAGGAGACTAAATCCACCTATGCAAGAGGTCGTGAAAAAGGAAATCATCAAATGGTTGGATGCTGGAGTCATATACCCCATTGCAGACAGTAGTTGGGTCTGTCATGTTCAGTGTGTACCTAATAAAGTTGGAATTACTGTGGTTCCTTATGCGAAAAATGAGCTTGTTCCGATGAGGCCAGTGACCGGATGGAGAGTATGCATGGACTACCGCAAGCTGAATGCTTGGACAGAAAATGATCACTTCCCGATGCCGTTCATGGATCAGATTTGTTGGTAAGGGCTGGTATTGCTTTCTTGATGGGTATTCAGGCTACAATCAGATCTCCATAGCTCCGAAAGACCAAGAGAAGACCACCTCCATTTACCCTTATGGGAGTTTCACCTTCAAAAGGATGCCATTTGGGTTGTGTAATGCTCCAGCGACCTTCCAACATTGCATGATGTCGATATTTTCATATATGGTGGAGGACACTATTGAGGTATTTACGGATGATTTCTCTGTGGTAGGTGACTCGTTTGATGGTTGTCTGATGTATCTGGCCGAGGTAATGAAATGGTGTGAAGAGTGCAATCTTGTGCTCAATTGGGAAAAATGCCACATCATGGTGAAAGAAGGTATAGTTCTAGGTCATCGGATTTCTGAGAAGGGTATTGAGATTGATAGAGCTAAAGTTGAGGTAATAGAAAAGCTTCCACCACCTATCTCTGTTAAAGGTGTTAGAAGTTTTCTTGGGCATGCAAGTTTTTATCGGAGGTTTATCAAAGATTTCTCTAAAATTGCACACCCATTATGCAGACTGCTCGAAAAGGAGTGTAAATTTGATTTTGTTGATGCTTGTCTGAAAGCATTTGGAGAGTTGAAATCAAGGTTAGTATCATCGCCTATCATTATTTCACCGGATTGGGGGCAACCATTTGAAGTGATGTGTGATGCGAGTGGGGTGGCACTTGGTGTGGTATTGGGACAGAGGCGAGAGAAGATTCTTCATCCGATTTACTATTCCAGTAAAGCTCTGAATGTGGCTCAAAAGAACTATACAGTGACTGAACAAGAACTCCTTGCTATGGTTTTCGCATTCGACAAATTTCGATCCTACTTGCTTGGTACTAAGGTCATAGTGCATACTGACCATTCTGCATTGAGGTATCTGATGGCTAAAAAGGATGCAAAACCGAGGTTGATCGATCAGATGGGTATTGTCCCTGCAAGAGTTCGATTTTGGGGTGAAGAATAGAAAGGGGACAAAAAATCAGGTTGCCGATCATTTGTCCAGATTAGAGGAGGAAGCTATGCTCAAGTTAGGAGATGGAGTTGAGATTAATGATGCATTCCCAGATGAACAGGCATTGGATGTTTCTTATGATCTTATTCCTTGGTTCACAGATTTTGCTAACTACTTGGCAAGTGATTTGGTTCCATCGAATTTGTCATTCCACCAAAGGAAAAAGTTTATGCATGATGTGAAGAAGTTCTTTTGGGATGAGCCTTACTTGTTTCGTATTTGTGCTGATGGGATTATTCGTCGCTGTGTGCCTGAGGTTGAGATGATGAATATACTAGAGGCGTGTCATTCATCACTAGTGTGGGTATTACTGGTCTACCATCCACCAAGATGCTTATGCTTTTGCCAAGTCTTGTGACCGTTGCCAAAGAGAAGGAGGAATTTCAAAGAGGCAAGAGCTACCTATGAATCCGATATTGGTGATTGAGTTATTTGATGTTTGGGGCCTTGACTTCATGAGTCCATTTGTGAGTTCACATGGGAAGAAGTATATTCTTGTTGCGGTTGACTATGTATCGAAATGGTTTGAAGCAATTGCTCTTTCAAACAATGAGGGAAAGAGTGTCACCGCATTCCTGAAACAGAGTATCTTCTTCAGATTTGGTACACCTAGGGCGATTATTAGCGATGGAGGTTCTCACTTTTGTAATAAGTTATTCAAGGCATTACTACCAAAATATGAAGTTCGTCACAATGTAGCCACTCCTTACCATCCGCAGTCTAGTGGGAAAGTTGAGGTGTCAAATAGAGAGATAAAGCAAATTCTTTCAAAGACTGTGAACGCCAACAGAACTAATTGGTCCAGTAGGCTTGATGATGCTCTATTGTCCTATCACACCGCATTCAAGACTCCTGTAGGTGTGTCCCCCTACCAACTTGTATATGGGAAGTCATGTCATTTTCCTGTAGATCTAGAGCATAAAGCAATATGGGCGCTAAAGAAGTTGAATGCCGCATCGCGCCAAAGGCTAATGGATATGAATGAGCTTGATGAGTTTCGCCTAAAAACATATGAAAGTTCAGCCTTGTACAAGGAGAAGATGAAGAAGTATCATGATCAAAAGATTGAAATGCGTGAATTTGTTGCGGGTAATCTAGTGCTTTTATTCAACTCAAGGCTGCGCTTGTTTCCTGGAAAGCTCAAGTCCAAGTGGACCGGGCCATTTAGAGTCACTCAAGTATTTCCAAATGGAGCGATCGAGCTCAAGAACAAGGAGGGAACAAGGTTCAAAGTGAACGGGCAGAGGATCTAGGTCTACATGGGGAAGTGGGAGAGTGTGCAAGAAGTGATTGAGGCCTATTACCTTAATGAAGTCTGATTAATCAAGGGATCTGCGTCGTGCCGCGACGTTAAATCAAGTGCTGCTTTGGAGGCAACCCAAGGTGTACAATCTAGCCAACTATAGGTTTTTCTTTTCGATATAGGAGTTTTTGTCTTTTATTTTGATTTTTGTAGCTAATTAGATAGGTGTTTTATTTTTGTATTAGTGTTGGCTAGATATAGAAGAGGGTCCGTGTCTAATAAGTGTCCAGAAAATATAAAAAAAAAGTCCTAATGGTTGCTACATGTGTAGGGACGAAAGACAAAAATCTGTAGAAAATAGTTGTGCAGTGGTCTACGGACCCCATCAACGGTGTATTGGTCAATCCACGGACCGTGAATGGCGTTCGTAGATCCCAGGTAAGTTCCCCAATTTTTTGTATGTGTCAGAGTGACCTATGGATCCAACCCATGGTCCGTACGTCGGCCCACGGACAGTCGACGGGGTCTCGTGGGTCCAACCTAAGATTTCTGCTGACCCGACCCGGACCCCCTTTTAAATAAAAACCCTTCATTTTAAAACATCCCCCACTTCTATATTTCCCTCCCAACCGTTTTTCAACCCTCCAAATACCCATATTCCCACATAAATCTCCTTAATCACTCCCATATCAACTACCCACATCCCATACCATCACTCTCCTCTCCCATATCTCCCTTTTCTCTTACAAATCATTCCCTTCCTCTCCCAAAGCGAATTCACGGTCCGAGTTCAATGTCCACGTTGGTGTAGGAGTTTTTGCAGTCGATCACACACTCACCATTGTTGATTACTATTTACTTGTAAGGTAAGTTGATTTCTCTCAAACTTTGAACATTTCATAGTTTCATATTGAAATCACAACAATGAACTTGACCCTGGGTTGTAAATCATGTGTTTGAATGTTGAATTGTAGTTAGAAAAACCCTTGGAATGACGGTATGTGAGTGTGCTGTAAATTATAACCAACTCAATCAAGTAATAAGCCGAATTGAAAATTTTGATTTAGGGTTCGTATGTTTTCGGTTTGTTAAAATGTTGAAATTTGTGTCAACGAAACTCTAAGGATGATTAACTACCAAATTACATGTTGAAATGCATGTGTAGGCCTAGTTTGTTTGTGTAATTGTTGTACAAAGGCATGAAGTGTGAGTCAATGTCTGAAACCTAGCACATAATTGACCCACGACTCCAACCCACGGACCAAAGGTCACTCTACGGACCGTAGGTCGGGGTCCATGGGTCAGTTGCACACAACTTTTGTACAAAGTGTCGAACCACGGTGTGGACTACAGTCCGTCTTTCCATCGACGGACTGTTCTTCACATCCGTGGTTCCCACATAAGAGACCTAATTTTGGGTACTCTAACCCACGAAAGGGACCCACAGACCGTCGTTCCATCGACGAACCGTAGGTACCCACCGTGGGTCAATAGTTCAACTACTGTTCTGAATTTTTTTTGGTTTTTGTTTGGGTTCGATTCTTGTTCTAAAATTTTTCCATGAGTCTTTTTGAATTATTTTGGTACTAACTAAGCCTCCACAGGTACCATGGCCCCCAAGCAAGCTCCAACCTATGCCGCCAAGGGAAAGTCCAAATCTGTCGCTCCTTCGCGACGTTTAATCATTGAAGAGGACAATGAGGACATATAGTACATTCCTCCCACCACCAAAACCTCCCCCAATGCCCCCCGCACTACCTGGAATTGAGCCTAGCAGGTTCGCTCCGACGTGGTTACTGCCCTCGGTTTGAGGAGGGGGCCACACAAATTGGAGCACCGGCTGGCTCAAAGTCGCAGTCCAGATCTAGTTCGAGCCGCAGTACCACCTCTTCAGTTGGCTAAGATAGCTCAAGCGAAAGCCCGACACCCACTAGCATTGAGCCTGCTCCCAAGGCTGATGAGCCTAACAAATGGTGTGTCACGGGCTAGTATCAGCTTTACCTAAATGGCATAATGATTACTGAGCACCAGGGGATGACCTGGACTGTGATTGAGGAGCACAAGGTCCTCACAGGACGCCTCCACACTACACTGGCTATTGAGGAGCTCTTCTAGTGACACAGATGCGAATGGATGGAACAGAACCTCAGGAAGTAGAGTGAGGAGATTACTAGAGAGTTCTATGCTTCCTATGCTGCTACCATCAGAAAATCCATCTCCAAATGGGCCAAGCCCATCGCTCAACCTCCACTTGAGTCCACATTAGTGCTGGGGTTCATAGTCGACATATCTGAGGTCACCATTCACAGGTTCTATTATGGCCCTAACCACATTCTGCCTATCAATACCGCAGAGTATGACTACTGAATGAGCATTATCCCGATCGGGTCCTTCCAGAGAGATGCAGAGAAGACATATGATCTTTTGAGGTGGCTGGAATGATACATTGCTACGGATAGGGCGTGTTGAGTGGGTTCAGACCCCTAGCCTGGGTATCAAAAAGGATACACTGAGCGTTGCTGCGAAGTTCTTTTGGTTGCTGGTCCGAAATACACTGTCCCCGACTCAGGCGGACAATGTGGTTACATGGGACCGGGCAGTGATGCTGGCAACCATTATGGTGGGGTTGGAGATTGACGTCGCCCACATCCTTATTTCGGAGATCCACGAGAAAGCCTTCAAGACCACCACCACTTTGCCCTTTCCGTGCCTTATTTTCCATCTTTGCAGGGAATCTTCTTTTCCAGTGTGGCATTGTGACCGGTTGCTTGATGCTACGTCCTCATTCGGGATGATAACAACCTTGCTGCACCGTGGAGAGAGCCACAAGTTGAGGTGCCACCTCTGGGTGATGATCTTACTGCCGATGTTGAGCAAATGCAGGCCGATAACTCCACCATTCCGGTCACTACAACAGACACTCAGGCTCCACCGTTTCTGGCCAACAGTTAGTCCCCTAGCTCATCCCTAGCCACTCCCTCTTTAGGGTCCACCACAATCTCTCTAGCCCGAGTCCAAAAGCTGGAGGCACATATGGACACTTTGCTTCAGCATGTGAAGCCATATATGCAACTCTCTATTGCGGAGTCCGAGGCGAGGATGGCGCATATGATGGATCAGAAGGTTAAGGTCGTTCATAAGTGCCTGGATGCTTTTGAGTTGCGAGTATTGGTGAGGCCAGACCCGACCGTCGATGTGACCACCTTCCAGCAGGAGTTGGCTAGCCTCTATGCTGATGTTGCTGCACTCCTAGCCCCCTAGAGAATGAGCTAGAGTCTTCCCCTAAAGAATGAGGTGGTGATGATTGCCCTCTTCGGCGATTCTATGCCGCCACCAGATTCTTCCCGTGCCGCTGGGATGCGCTACCGCTCTGATTGTACTTTTGATGATGTCGAGGCTCAGAGATTGAGGAAGAAGGAGCGCCAGCAGTTGGAGGAGGTCACGATGGTGTCGTTACTGGACGAGGAGATGAGACATCAACGGGCCAGAGAGATAGGTGTTGGCCCATTTGGAAGTGTGAGCATTACTGAGGGTGCTGGGATAGTTGATGGGAGCTCTACTGATGATGTTCCTAGTGTTGATCCAGCGGGCTCTGGGAAACTGTACCCACCCACTTCATGAGAAGTCTTTGGCGCATATGCGCCACAAGTTTGCTTCATCTTATGTTTTACCTTTTTTTTTGTGCATTGGGGACAATTGCACCTTATTTTGTTGGGGGTGGGGTAAATGGATTGTAAGTGATAGGGTGAAGTCTAAGTAACCCAACTTATAATCCTCTCTTGGGGTTTTCTTGCCTGTGTTCTTTGCCCCCAAGAGACTACTTTAATTTCTGTTGAACGGGCATGTTTAGGAATGTATGTGTAGAAGTAAGTAGAAAAAATGAAGGCATGATGGCATAACAAGCAAGAAAAAAATGATTCCCATCCAAATTTTTTGAAATGTGCTAGATCTTTAGGCTTGATAAATTGAATGTGCCGGATCTCAATATGTCATTATAAGGAACCAATTTGACCTCATGACTTAAGTTAAAACTTGAACTGGGTAATTGAGTAATCTGATAATGAAACAATGTGCCAATTGTGTGTGAGAAAAGCTTGAATATTCATACAGTGTGTGCCAATCTAGAACTTGCCTCGTTGGTCCTACTAAGATAATCTAGGCTAGAAGTTGGGAAATGATCGTAGGCCCTTGTTTAAATAAGTCTACTCAAGCCTAAAATGATACAACCAAATGAAATAAATGTTCCCTTTGATCCAAATGTTTGAGCCTAATATAGACCACTTCTTTCAATTCACCTAACTCACCTTCCCTAAAATAATTGTTTTGGCCCCGATCCCTCCTTAGACATGTGCACCTTGACTTAGGCCAAAAGCCTAAGTTGAGCGTGGCTAATTCAAAAATTTACCTCGATCTTGGACCTGGTCCAACATCGGATATTGTGCACCTCAACTCATGCTAAACACATAAGTTGAAGGTGGCTATGAAAAAGAAAACTGAAAGAATAAGGGTATGAAAAAAGTTTTGTGTTGAAGAGAGAAACAAAAAAGATAGAAAAAGATGTGACTTTGTGCAAAAGAAACAAAAAGATGAAAAACAAAAGTGCTGAAAGAAATAAAGAAAAATAAAGTGAAAGAAAAAGAAGAAAGTGAAAAATAAGAGCTATAAAGTCAAAAATCACATATGTGTTGAAGAGAGTCAAGGGAAAGAAAATAAAATGAAAAGGATGTAAAGAATAGGTTGAAAAAAGAGGTAACAATCCAATGTAATGTCAAGGGAGGCGGGGGGGGGGGAGAAAGTCACTAAAAAACACCCAATGTACCATACCTGACCCTGAGCCTATGTTACAAGCTAAGAAAGTCCTATAGTGATCATAGTAACTAGTTTGGAGAGTCTAAGCAGTGAAAATAAGGGTAAGCCTATGGTATTGAGCACTAACTGTACTTGAAGTCACTTCTGAGAGTGAGTGTTGAATCGAATCCTAAAACTTGAAAGTCGTATCTATTGTGTGTGACAAAGGATTTCTTTTGAAGTGAGGGCACTAGTTATATTGTTGGAGAATTGATACCTTGGTGATTGTGAAATGTGTATGTTGTGATGTCTGTTGGTCGATCTATGTCATGCTTTGATCCGTACGAGTTAGCCTGTTGAGTCTAAATGAAAAGATTTACACTAAGGAAATGGAATGAGTTGAAATGGCCATGTGATTGCTTGAGTTTGTATGTCTACTTCTACATAAGTATCGTTAGAGTATGTGTGTCGTTTGAGGACAAACAAGAAGTTTAAGTTGAGGGTGTTGATATACCGTGAGTTTACGGTATTTTTGATACATTTCACTTAGAAGTTGTGTGTGTCTAGGGCTATTTTGTATTAGAAATAATGTGTTTTGTATCATGTTTGCAGGAAATAGGTTTGGAATGCGGTTGATGGAGATGAGAGTTGAAATTATGCAGAAGGAGCCACCCACAGAGTGATCCACGGACAGTAGGTCCTTTGATGGACCGTCGTTGGGCAGGCGTAGATGGAGCATCAGGGAATTCTGACCAAGTGTGGAACTACGAAGAAACTGACAGATCGTAGGTCAACCTACGGGCCGTCCTGTACATCCGTCGATGGGTTCAGAGAGTTGAAGTTCCAGTACTTGATGAAAAATCCTAAGTATGGAGCTACGAAAGGGGACCTGCGGACGGTAGGTCGACCCACGGTCCGTAGGTCAAGTTGTCACTTGAAGCCGCGTTCCGAACAACTTATTTCCTTATTTTGTTTCCTTTATATTTAGGACATGTTTTCTATAAATAGGAGTTATAAACCTCGTTTTGGGGGTTAGAAAACATTGTATACTTTTAGTTCTTGGTGTTTTGTTGGAATTAACTTGCAAACTTTAGCAATTTGATTTTCGGATTTCGTTTATAAGATTTTCACTTTAAAATTCAATTGAGGATTTCGGTTTCATCTACTCTAATCGTAAGTTCATTAATTCCTTTTATCAAAACATGAATTGTGTTCTTTAAAGCATGAGTAGATAAATCCACAACTAGTGAGCTATTTTAATAAATTCAAGACCCCCATTTCACAACGCACCTTCAACCAACGACACTCAGAAAATACCGTCACGCTAAGTTCAATTCCGGGAGTTCTACTTGCCCGAATTCAATTCTGTAAAGTCGTATGGATCCTTAATGACTTATCTATCTACTCATGTTATCAAATTCACAATTAGATCACCTAATTGCTACCAAATTTCCCTGGATTTCACAGACTTCAATTTCGTCCAAATTTGGACTAGGTTGGAAAAATCCAAATACTACGAAAAAGTTTTCTGGCTCAAAAGTTTTTCCCGTTGGATTTTCTATAACGACGGGAACAGGTCGTTACATGTATGCAACATAGATTTGATGTAACTTAGTATCTGTGTCTGTTCTTTTAGATATTTGTTTTGATTTATTTTTTAGTCGTAATGGTATTAGAATAACTCTAGATAATGTTTTATATGGTTTTGGACTTCATTTTGACCGTTTTGTCGTATTAGATTGTGATCCTTCAACTTATGACTATTATGTTGACCGTTGAATAATGACATGTTATTCAAGTAACAATGATGTTGATGTTGCTACATGACATACAAGATTAGGTCACATAGGGCAAGATCGAATGAATAGGTTGGCAAAAGAAGGACATATAGGTTCTTATTCACTGTGTTGTTAAAAAAAATAAATTGTGTCTAATTTTTCATTGATAATCAGTGAAAATTCTTTTTTGGAAGGAGTTAATTTTTTTTGTTATTCTTTTTTTGAATGTTGATTAATTATATAGTAGATAGGATTCAAAATCCTATTTGATACTGACTAACATTGTAGATAAGATTCCTTATTTTACAAAGAAAGAAATTCTGTCATTTAAAAAAAAAACTCTTTATGTTTGTAGCAATTGGGAAATTGGTTGTACAATATTTTTAGTCAAAACTTATTTTTTCATGATCAACTCGTTTGTAGCTTTCCGAAAATCATGTATATATAAAAGAGAACCTTAGGCCCGCCTACGTGGTGCCACCACAAACTAGAATTCACTTTTAATTTATGTATTTCCAAAACTAGCCTTCCCCTTTCATGAAAAGTTGTGACTTTTCTGAAAAGTTGCGACTTTAATGAAGAGTTGTAACTTTTATAAAAAGTTGTGATTTTTATGAAAAGTTGTGACTTTTATGAAAGGTGTTGACCTTTCTGAAGGGTTGCAACTTTTCCAAATAGTTGTAACCTTTTCGATAAGACAGAATAAATATTTGTTCACACTACCATTTGTTGTCTATATATAGAGAGATTTCCTCTCATTTTTAAACAACGAAAATTCTGAACCTCTTCTTCTTCAAAATTAAATATTTGTGTACTTTACTCATGTTGAGTGGCTCAGTGACACCATTGCTTATGTTACAAATCCTGTTGTGTATTTTTACAGTCATTGTTTTATACTTATGTTATTAAGGATAAATAATAAGATGTAATAATTTTCATTTTCCTTTATATTATGAATTTTTTATGTAAGATAATATAGTGTTTTAGTTTTAGTGGTTAGGTTTTAAGTATTATTTTATACATTTCGTGATACAAAGTTTCTGCGCGAAGCGCGTGTAATTTTACTAGTATATTATAATGAAAAAATGGATTTAAAATGAGTGAGATTGAATTTTTGAAAGTTGGCTGTTTTTGATTGTTTTTTTCAAAAAAATTGCTTCTGTTGGTTGCGATCTGAAAATTAGGTGTACCATTTTTTGATTCGAAACATAATTTTTCATGTTCTAATCATTTGTAGCTTTCCAAAAATATATTATAATCGAAAATCACATTTAAAACGAGTGAGATATGAATTTTTGAAGTTGGGCTAAAAAAACGTTTATTCTATAAAAGTTTTTTTTTGAGAAAGTTGTGTTCTTTTAGGATTATTCTTTTGGAAAAGGAATATGTGTGCTTTTAGGATATATATATTATGTTTTCCAAATATATTGATCTTGTTTATTCGTTTAGTCTTTATGTTTCTTAAACAGTTATTTGTGTCTTCTACAAATGATAGTTACATATGTTGTCACATTGAATGGTTCAACCATTCTTATTATTTCCTTGTTCCTATTTTAGACATGGCCGAACAAGAACAAATTCGAATTATTCCAAGTGGGAGTTCTCGAAGAGCAAAAGGACAATGTAGAAGAACACGTCGCCGTAGGACATGTTTTCGAGGGTGAGAAATCACACGGATTGGTGTTTCGAGGGTGACACAGAATCGGTTAAGGATTCAAAGGGCCATTCAAAGGAAAATAGATAAAGATCTAATAGAGTTTATGTCCTTGAAGATGGATCCTCTTGACTCTCTATTAGACTTCTTCGTCAGATCCTTTATCATGAAACTTGATGAGGTTAATGAAAGTGTCATTTAAGTTGAAGAGTGGGATGCATACGATGTTTTGTATCATTCCTTACCAGAATACTAGAAGATTGAACTGAATGAAATTTATTCCGAAATTGGGGATCATGAACTATTATGGAAGTATGTGGTAAATATAGGAGTTAAGTGGGCAAAACTTCACGACATAAACATAGTTTAGTATTGAATTTTGTTGTTTATTCTTTACAAATCATGTGATGAACATCTTTGATTATGCTTTAATATGAATATTTGAGTTTTATCGTCTTTTATGGATTGTTATTCTACTGTGCATTATCATATGGTGTTTGATTATTAGACATGTAATTTTTTGTGATTATGGTCTAAAATATATTATACACATTAAGAAAATAGTTTCGAAATTTTGTTAAATATTTAGTTCGTAGATGATGATTGGATACGTATGTGTCTTTTTGATTTTATATTAAATATGAAACCTTTATGAGAATTGATTTGCTTGAATGTGTATGTTACATGCATTGTTAATTAATTAAAAAAAATACTTGCCTAATTGCCTCTCAAATACAGTCATGACATAAAAGTTATCACTACTGACTTAAACAAAGGTGAAAAATTGAACGGTGACAATTACAACATTTGATGTAGTAAAATATGAGATGTACTGGAAGAGCAAAATGTACTCAAAGGTATAAATCATATTTTAAATCAACCAGAAGAGGGAAACACTGTACAACACAGTAGATACCTTGAAGCTTGGAAAAAGGCTAATTTCACTGCACGTGGAATGATAGTTAGTTCTGTTGTTGATGACCTCATACATGAATGTGAGAAATTTTCTACTGCTCATGCTTTTGGGAACATCTACAAGGAATGTACGGGGGTATGTTAACACCCAGGTTAGAAAGGGATAAAATGTAGATTTTCAGAAGTTGCAGGTGCCACCAACGGACCGTAGGTTGTCCCACGGACCATAGGTGTGGTCCGTGGTTGGCCACCTCAACTCCACCCAGAAATTTCAGAATGAGTCCAGAACCACGTCAAGACCTATGGATCGTAGGTGGGACGACAGTCCATGGTCCAGCTTCGTGGTTCTGACCCCCAACCGTCAGCCCTCTGAAGCCAAATGACGGACTGACAGGACAACCCGTCGGTCAGTCCACGGTCCGTCGGTAAGGCCCGTCAATGGCCTCGATAGCTTTTAAGTCGGGGTCATTTGGTCTTTTCCCGTATGCGTTGGACACTTAAACTACGTCGTTTAACCCCTAAACTATGTAGTTTTGGTCAGTTTAAGCTTAGTAACTTAGTCAGAACATACCCTAATCGATCATTCTCTATAATCAATCAAACTTAGAGCAAAAGAAGAGAGAATAGTCCACCAAGCCCTCTCCAAGAACTCAAAAGGTTTTCTTCAGTTCCAGCCCTGAAATCGAAAGATTTCTCTGTGGAATTTGTTATCAGGTATAAGAGATTTCACTAGTGGGTTCCTTTTACCCATTAGGTCCCTAGAATTCAATTAGATTATTGATTCCCTACATATTGTTTAGACCTAGGGTTTCTTGAACTTTAGAGAATTGTTATGATTTAGCTGTTGTAGTGCTCTTACTCAGATTATCATGTTTTCCTAACATTGTTGGTTAATTCCTTGCATGAAATTCAGAACTGTAGTTGTGTAGATTCGTTTAGTTCGTGAATTACACTAGCTAGGACAAATAAACAGATATACATGCCTCAGTTTTCAAATGTTTCATTATTAGTACTTAATGTTGCATTTTCAGTTAGCATGTTAGAATATTGAGCTATCCAATATATTTCAGTTATGTTGTACTGTACACATTTCCAGTTGGGAGTAAACTTAACACCAAGTTGGACTAGGGTCAGTCACTCTCATAGTCCCAGAACTACGTGGCCCCGTAGGTTATAAGTCCCCTCTGTTGGACATCAGATTTAGTAATCACGCAGTCATGCCTTTATACCCCTGGCGAGGTATATTGGGTCCTTTTGATAGGGCGAATACATTGGACTCCATGTTTAGCTCATGTGGTTTTATGTCGGTTAATAGTAGCTCCCACAGTCAGACTCTAGTGCATTTGACCATGTTTACAGATATATTTCAGTATCCAGTTTCAACATGTTATGTACCTGGTCATTACATTTAGTTTAGTTCATATTCAATATATCTCAATATCTTCATCATGTTTAGGTTATATCATTGCTCAGTATGTTTTGTTCAGTTATATGTTTGTTTAACTTTATCCCATTCTGCATGCTCAATTTTTTTCAAGTACTTACGCATACTCAGCGCTACATATTTTCGTGATGTAGGTTCAGGTCCTCGGCATTTAGATCACATGTAGATCGGTTCCCGATTCGTATTCAGCAGCATCAATGGTGAGTCCTCATTCTTCAAGGACAATAAACATGATTTCTATTTCTTTCTTTCCTTTTAGTTTCAGTTTTTCTAGAGTTAGCTGGGGCATGTCCCAGCATCTCTAGTTAGTTAGAGGCTTATTTTAGACATAGACAGATTCAACTTTAGTATTTTGAGTTATAGTTCAGTATCATTAACTGTGATTTAGTATATATGTATTTAGACCAGTTTTGGGTATTCCCCACCATTAGTTATCTCATGTTTTAGCTTCCGCACAATATCTCTTTAATTCAATAAATTGTAGTATGCTTATGATATGCCAGCTCAGGTTAGCTTGGGGTCACTCGTGATCCTAGGTCCCATGTTTACGTCAAAGGGGTAGCCTCGGGGCGTGACAGTATGTCTGTAACCCGCCTCCGACGCTAACTATCAAATTTGACACTTATAAGAATTGCCATGATCAAAATATCAAACAACACCTAAGGGTGATGTCAAACATGATAGCTCAACTCAAGAGTGTTGGCCATGTTCTTTCAGATAAGCAACAAGTTCAGTGAGTTATTCGGTCTCTTCCCAAATAATTGGGAACATTTGAAGTTTAAACTTGACCCATAATGATAGCTTCAAAACCTTTTCTGATGTTGCTCGCCATGTTGAAATTGAAGATGAGCGGCTTAGTGCTGCTAATGCTGCTTCTAATGCATTTGTGGCAAAGTCAAGTGGTACAAAAGTTTCAGGCTTCAAACACAAGAAGAATTGGAAAAGAAATAGGAAAGACAAAGAGATCGGAGAAGGATTCTCTAAGAAAAAGAAGAAACCTAATTCCAAGAAAGGAAAATGGTTCTTCAAGAAGTGAGACAAGAGCAAAATGAAGTGTTATAATTGCCAAGTGCTAGGAAACTTTGCTCGTGAATGTAGCGAGTCGAAAAAGATAGAATTTCTAAACGCATCTCTAAGTGCTACATATGTTTCTAACACTTCTTTACTAACTCAATCTTATCCTGTGTGGATTGTAGACTCAGGATCCACCGACCATGTGAGTCGAGATCGAGAAGCGTTTGTGGATTTTCGTCAAGTTCCATCTAAATCAAGGTGGATCTACGTGGAAATAGTGCAAAACTAGAAGTCAAAGAAAATAGGCACTTGCAAAGTAGACTTGTGTGGTGGCCATTCTTTGATGTTGCATGACGTTCTGTATGCTCCAGAGATTTGACGTAACTTAGTATCTATGTCTGTTCTTTTAGACATTTATTTTGATTTGGTTTTTAGTCGTAATGGTGTTAGAGTAACTCTAGATAATGTTTTATATTATTTTAGACTTCATTTTTACTTTTTGTCGTATTAGATTGTAATCCTTCAACTTATGACTATTATGTTGACCGTTGAGTAATGACATGTTATTCAAATAACAATGATGCTGATGTTATTACATGGCATAGAAGATTAGGTCACATAGGGAAAGATCGAATGAATAGGTTATCAAAAAGACATATAGGTTTTTATTCACTGTGTTGTTGAAAAGAAATAAATTGTGTCTAATTTTTCCTTGAAAATCAGTGAAAAGAAAAAAATTGGAAGGAGTTAAAGTTTTTTTGGTTATTCTTTTTTGAATGTGGATTAATTATGTGGTAAATAAGATTCAAAATCGTATTTGATTCTGACTCATATTGTAGATAAGATTCCATATTCTACAAAGAAAGAAATTCTGTCATTTTTTTTGAGAAAAATGCTTCTGTTTGTTGCAACTAGAAAAATACTTCTGTTTTGGTCAAAACTTATTTATTCATGATCTTCTCGTTTGTAGATTTCCAAAAATATATTATAATGAAAAAACGGATTTAAAATGAGTGAGATATGAATTTTTTAAAGTTGGTTGTTTTTGACTATTTTTCCCAGAAAAACTGCTTCTGTTGGTTGCGTTCTGGAAATTGGGTGTCCGTTTTTTGATTCAAAACATAATCTTTCATGATCTACTCATTTGTAGCTTTCCGAAAATATATTATAATAGAAAAATTTATTTAAAACGAGTGAGATATGAATTTTTGAAGTTGGAAAAATATTTTTTAAAAAGTTTTTTGTTCTTTTAGTATTATTCTTTTGGAAAAGGAATATGTGTGCTTTTAGGATTTTTTTAATATATGTGTTTATATATGTTATGTTTTTCAAATATATTGATCTTGTTTATTCGTTTAGTCTTTATGTTCCTTAAATAGTTTTTTGTGTTTTCTACAAATAAAAGTGACATATGTTGTCATATTGAATGGCTCAACCATTCTAATTGTTTCCTTGTTCCTATTTCAGACATGGCTGAACAGGAACAAATTCAAATTATTCCTAGTGGGAGTTGTCAAAGAGCAAAAAGACAATGTAGAAGAGCACGTCGCCGTAGGACATGTTTCCGAGGGCAAGAAATCATACGGATTGGTGTTCTGAGGGTGACACAAAGTTTGTTAAGGAATCAAAGGGTCCTTCGAAGGAAAAGAGATAAAGACCTAAAAGAATTTATGTCGTTGAAGATGGATCCTCTTGACTCTTTATTAGACTTCCTCAGATCCTTTGTCATGAAATTAGATGAGGTTAATAAAAGTGTCATTCAAGTTGAAGAGTGGGATGCATACGATGTTTTGTATCATTCCTTACCAGAATACTGGAAGATTGAACTGAATGAAATTTATTTCGAAATTGGGGATAATGAACCATTATGGAAGTATGTGGTAAATATAGGAGTTAAGTGGGGTAAAAACTTCACAACATAAACATAGTTTAGTATTGAATTTTGTTGTTTATTCTTTACAAATTATGTGATGAACATATTTGATTATGCTTTAATTTGAATATTTGAGTTTTATTCTCTTTTATGGATTAGTGGATTGTTATTCTATTGTGCATTATCATATGGTGTTTGATTATTAGACATGTAAATCTTCGTGATTATGGTCTTAAATATATTATACGTATTAAGAAATTAGTTTCGAAATTTTGTTAAATATTTAATTCGTAGATGATGATTGGATACGTATGTGTCTTTTTGATTTTATAATAAATATGAAGCCTTTATGAGAATTGATTTGCTTGAATGTGTATGTCACATGCATAGTTAATTCATTAAAAAAAACTTGCCTAATTGTCTCCCAAATACAGTCATGGCATAAAAGTTATAACTTAAACAAAGGTGAAAAATTGAACGGAGACAATTATAACATTTGGAGTAGTAAAATATGATATGTAATGGAAGAGCAAAATGTGCTCGAAGGTATAATTCATATTTTAAATCAACCAGAAGCGGGAAACACATCACAACACAGAAGATACCCTAAAGCTTATAAAGCTTGGAAAAAGGCTAATTCCACTGCAATTGGAATTACAGTTAGCTCTTTGGTTGATGACCTCATACATGAATGTGAGGAATTTCGTACTTCTCATGCTATGTGGGCACATCTGCAAGGAATGTATGAGAATGTGAACGAGATGCACAATGACTTGTCTGGTATTGGTCAAAAGGTTGATACCCATGCAGTGTCTATCAAGAAACTTGAGCAGCAGATGAATCAGTTGTCCACTATAGTAAACCCACGTCAGCCTGGCACACTTCTTATAAACACCATCCAAAATCCTAAGAATGATGGGCATTGTATGGCGGTCACTACTCGAGGAGGTAAGCAAACCATTGATCAACCTATGTCGTCTGAGGTTGAATTGTGGTTGAGAAAGATGATGGTGAGATTGAGGTCACTAGAGAGTCCAAGAATGCTATAAAGAAGGAAGCAGAGATAACCCAAAAAGTTGTCCCCATGCCTAGACCTCCACCTCTATTCCCACAGAGGTTAATTAAGAAGAATGAAAAAGGGAAATACCGCAGGTTCATCGCTATGTTGAAACAACTTTCCATCAATGTTCCGTTGTTAGAAGCTTTGGAGTAAATGCCTGGGTATGCAAAGTTTATGAAAGATTTGGTGACGATGAAAAGGGCCGTGAGCTTTGAAGATGATGATAGGCTGCAACATTGTAGTGCTATTGCTACAAGTCCCTTGTGCAGAAGAAGGAAGATCCTGGTGTCTTTACTATTCCTTGTACCATCAGGTTGCTACATTTTGCAAAGGCGTTGTGCGACTTGGGTGCTAGTATTAATCTGATGCCATTGTCTATTTACAAGAAGTTGGGTTTAGCGGATCCAAAACCGACTGCGATGCAATTGCTCATGGCCGATAGAACTGTGAAGAGGCCCATTGGTGTTCTCCAAGATGTACTAGTGAATGTGGAGTCTTTTATCTTTCCGGTGGATTTTGTGATACTTGATTGTGAGGTTGATTTTGAGGTTCCCATTATCCTTAGGAGACCATTTCTTGCCACTGGGCGTGCCTTGCTTGATATGGAGAAAAGGCAGATGAAGTTCCGATTGAACAGTGAAGAGGTTACTTTCAACATCTATAGATCTATGAAGCAGAGTAGTGAGCTCATGTCGGTATCAGTGGTGAATCATATTGTAGAGAGTGGTTCAGAGGTGTCTATTGAAGAGAGATTGGGTGTTGATGCACTAGCAGTGGTAATGATGAATTTTGAGGGTGATGGTATTTGAGACTATGATGAATTGGTCGCCGCACTTGATAGGTTCGAATTCCATTCAAAACCAAAGAGATTGGAGTTAGACATGAAGAATCGCGACTCTCCACCCGCAAGACCGTCAGTTATAGAGGCTCCGAAATTGGAGCTTAAGGCTCTACCATCACATTTGAGGTATGTATTCTTGGAGAAAGATGGTACTTTACCGGTCATCATTGCGGCAGATCTGAATGTGGTACAAGTTGAGGCATTGGTTTTCGTGTTAAAGCGGTCAAGTGGGCTATTGGGTGGACTATTGCGGACATTATTGGGATCCCTCCTGGCATTTGTTCTCATAAAATCCAACTCATGCCGGATCACAAGCCTAGTATTGAGAACCAAAGATGACTAAATCTGCTTATGTAAGAGGTAGTGAAAAAGGAGATCATCAAGTGGTTAGATGCTGGAGTTATTTATCCCATTAAAGATAGTAGTTGGGTTTATCCTGTTCAATGTATGCCCAAGAAAGGTGGGATTACTGTGGTTCCGAATGCAAAAAATGAGCTTGTTTCGGTGCGGCCCATGACTGGATGGAGAGTCTGCATGGACTACGGAAAATTAAATGCTTGGACAGAAAAGGACCACTTCCCTATGCCGTTCATGGATCAGATGTTGGACCAACTTGTTGGTAAGGGTTGGTATTGTTTTCTTGATGGTTATTTGGGCTACAATCACATTTCCGTAGCTCCGGAAGACCAAGAGAAGACCACCTTCACTTGCCCTTATGGGACTTTCGCCTTCAAACAGATGCCATTTGGGTTGTGTAATGCTCCAACGACCTTCTAGCGTTGTATGATGTCGATATTCTCTGATATGGTGGAGGACACTATAGAGGTATTTATGGGTGATTTCTCTGTGGTAGGTGACTCTTTTGATCGTTGTTTAGATCATTTGGCCGAGGTACTTAAACGGTGTAAAGAGTGCAATCTTGTGCTCAACTGGGAGAAGTGCCACTTCATGGTGAAACAAGGGATAGTTCTAGGTCACCGTATCTCTGAGAAGTGTATTGAGGTTGATAGAGTGAAAGTTGAGGTAATAGAAAAGCTTCCACCACCTATCTCTGTAAAAGGTGTTAGACGTTTTCTTGGGCATGCAAGGTTCTATAGGAGGTTTATCAAGGATTTCTCCAAAATTGCACACCCATTGTGCAAATTGCTCGAAAAGGAGCGTAGGTTTGAGTTTGATGATGCTTGTCTGAGAGCGTTTGAAGAGTTGAAAGAAATGCTAGTTTCCGCACCTATCATTATCTCACCGAATTAGGGGCAACCGTTTGAAGTGACATGTGATGCGAGTGGAGTGGCGCTTGGTGTGGTATTGGGATAGAGGCGAGAGAAGATTCTTCATCCTATTTACTATCCAAGCAAAGCTCTAAATGTGGCCCAAAAGAAATATACAGTGACTGAACAGGAACTCATTGTAGTGGTTTTCGCATTCGAGAAATTTCGATCCTACTTGCTTGGTACCAAGGTCACAGTGCGTACTGACCATTCTGCATTGAGGTATTTGATGGCTAAGAAGGATGCAAAATCAAGGTTGATTAGATGTGTGTTGTTACTGCAAGAGTTCGATTTTGAGGTGAAAGATAGAAAGGGGACATAAAATCAAGTTGCCGATCACTTGTCCAGATTAGAGGAGGAAGCTATGCTCAAGCTAGGAGATGGGGGCTGAAATTGATGATGGCTTTTCTAGATGAACATGTATTGGCTGCTTCTCATGACTTGATCCCTTGGTTCGCAGACTTTGCTAACTACTTGGCAAGTGATCTGGTGCTATCAGATTTATCGTTTCACCAAAGGAAATGGTTTATGCATGATGTGATAAAGATATTTTGGGATGAGCCTTATTTGTACCATAGTTGTGCTGATGGAATTATTCATCGTTGTGTGCCCGAAGTTGACTTGTTGAGTATATTAGAGGCATGTCATTCATCGCCCGTTGGTGGGTATCATAGTGGTGTTCGGACTGCGCGTAAAATTTTGCAGTGTGGGTATTACTGGCCTACCATGATGCTCATGATTTCGCCAAGTCTTGTGACCGTTGCCAAAGAGAAGGAGGAATTTCAAAGAGGCACGAGCTTTCTATGAATCTGATATTGGTGATTGAGTTATTTGATGTATGGGGCATTGATTTTATGGGTCCATTTGTGAGTTCACATGGGATGAAGTATATTCTTATTGCAGTTGATTATGTGTCGAAGTGGGTGGAATCAATTGCGCTTTCCAACAATAAAGGTAAAAGTGTCACCGCATTCTTGAAAAAGAATTTCTTCTCCAGATTTGGTACAACTAGGGCGATTATCAGCGATGGTGATTCTCACTTCTGTAATAAGTTGTTCAAGGTGCTACTTGAGAAATATGGCATCCGCCACAATGTAGCTACTCATTACCATCCGCAGTCTAGTGGGCAAGTTAAAGTGTCCAATAGAGAGATCAAGCAGATTCTGGCTAAGACTTTGAATGCGAATAGAACCGATTGGTCAAGAAAGCTTGATGATGCTCTATAGGCCTATCGCACCGCATTCAAGACTCCCATAGGTACGTCCCCCTACCAACTTGTATATAAGAAGTCTTGCCATTTGCCGGTAGAGCTAGAGTATAAGGCTATGTGGGCGCTAAAGAAGCTGAATTTGGATTGTGGCGCCACATCGAATCAAAGAGTAAATAACATGAATGCGCTTGATGAGTTTTGCTTAAGAGCTTATGAAAGTTCAGCCTTGTACAAGGAGAAGATGAAGAAGTATTATGATCAAAAGATTGAAAAGCGAGAATTTGTTGTGGGTGATCTGGTGCTTCTATTCAACTCTAGGTTGTGCTTGTTTCCTGGCAAGCTCAAGTCCAAGTGAACCGGGCCATTCATAGTCACGCAAGTACTCTCACATGGAGCGGTCGAGCTTGAGAACAATGAGGGAACAAGGTTCAAAGTGAACGGGCAAAGGATCAAAGTCTACATGGGAAAAGAGGAAAATGTGCAAGAGGTGGTTGAGGCCTACTATCCTGATGAAGTCTGAGTAATCAAAAAGCCTGCGTCGTGCCGCGATGTTAAATCAAGCGCTGCTTGGGAGGAAACCCAAGATGTACAATCTAGCCAACTATAGGTTTTTCTTTTCGATTTAGGAGTTCTCTTTGTTTATTTGATTTTCTGTAATTCTTTAGATTGATAGTTTATTTTTGTTTTAGTGTTGGCTAGATATAGCATAGGGGCCGTGTCTAAAAAGTGTCCAAAAAATGTAAAAAGAAAGTCCTAACGGTTGCTACATGTGCAGGGATGAAAAGCAAAATCTATAGAAAATGTCTGTTGTAGAGGTCTACGGACCCCATTGACGGTCCGTAGGTCAATCCACGACCGTGAATGGTGTCCGTAGACCCCAGGTAAGTTTTCAAAATTTTCTAAGTATAGAGTGACCTACGGACCCAACATACGGTCCGTAGGTCGACCCACGGCCCGTAGATGGGGTTTCATGGGTCCAAACCTGGGGTTTGTCCGACCCGACTCGGACAACTTTTAAAATAAAACCCTTCATTTTTATATTCATCCCCCACATTCAAAACTCCCTCCTAACCGTTTTTAAATCCTTTCTCTCCTAAAATCACTCCATTAATCTCCCAAAACTACAGGTCACTCTCCATTCACTTCCCCATATTCCCATATCACTTTTCCCTCTTCTTAAATCCTCATCTCCAGTTCTCATTGTCCGGGTTCGGCGTCGAAAGGCTAGCAAAAGGTCTAAGGAGTTCATTGTCATCACAGAATCACCCACTTCCATTGCTTGTAAGGTAAACAATTTCAACTTAACTCTGAATTTTGATATTCATTGTTCAATATATGAAGTCATGAAGTGAATCTTGACCTTGGGTTGTTTTTGTATGAAAATGCATGATAAACTAAAGTCTTGGGACAATAAAATGTGATTGTATTGTCTTTGTAATCAACTAAATCAGAGAAAAATAGTCTAAATGAAAGTTTTGACTTAGGGTTTCTAGTTTCATATGCTATACATGTTAAATAATGAGTAATCAGAACCCTAGGGATGACTAACTATAATAAATTGTGTTGAAATGCATGATTAGACTTAGATTGATTATTTGAAATTGTCGGAAAATGGTTTAAACATGAGGCATGTCTGATACCTGGCACAAACTTGACCCACGAGACCCCGTTTACGGACCGTAGGTCAATCTACAGATCGTAGATTAGGTCCGTGGGTCTGTTGCACATGAAGAATCCACTATGTGTGGAACCACGAAGCTGGACTACGGTTCGTAGGTCAACCTACAGACCGTTTTGCACATCCGTGGTTCTTATCAGATCCCAACTTTTTGGGACATCTGACCTACGGAGGGGACCACTGAAGCTACTGCCAATTTACTTTTGTTTTTTGTTTTTGTTCGTTCTTTGTTCTAAATTTTTTTCGAGTGTGTTATTGGTTTATTTTGGTACTATTTATGCCTCCACAGGTACCATGGCTACTAAGAAACCCCTGACCTACTCACCAAGGGGAAAGTCTAAATCAGTCGCACCTAGCTCCCGACTGATTGATGAAAATACTGATGTGGAGACTGATCCCGCATATGTACCACCTGCCACCAGGACATCCCCTACAACACCTCGTATTACCCGGAATCAATCCCGATAGGTGATTCCCGACGTAGTCACTACCTCCCAGTTTGATGAGGAGGATACACTGATCGGTTCACCGGCTGGTTCTGCTTTCGGCTCTAAGTTTTCCTCTGCTTCCTGTTCCGGCAACGCATCTAGGTCAAGTTTATATGGTCGGGCTTCCTTGTCTGATGAGGCTACTAGCGAGAGGGACATTCCGGTACCATTTGACAGCGAGCCTGCTGCAGTTGCTGAGGAGCCAAACCGATGGTGTGTCCGTGGTCAGTGGCAAATATACAGGGATGCCAAAATGATGATTGAGAAATAAAGGCCAACTTGTTTAGTCTCTGATGAGCATCAGGTTCTCACGGGCAGCTTGCATATCACACCCTGTATTCATGAGCTCTTCAAGAGACACATATGCAAGTAAATGGCCCGTAGCCCAGGGTCTTACAGCGAGGAGATCGTGATGGAGTTCTATGCCTCCTACGCAGCCACTCTACGAGGTTCCATTCATAGACGGGCCAAGCCCACTGCCCAGCCTCCACTCACAGCTACTCTAGTTCGTGGGTTCTCAGTTGATATCTTAGAGGCCAATCCGCAGGTTCCTATACGACCCGGGCCATACTCTAGCTATCAATATGACAAAATTTGATTATCATTGGGACATAGTGAGGAGCAGGGAATTTCAGAGGAATACCGAGCAGAGGGAGTCCTTGTTGCACTAGTTAGCCCGTCACATTGCTGCAGACGGAGAGAGCACTGAATGGGTCAGCACCCCAGGTTTGAGCATCAAGAAGGCCACCCTTACATTTGTGGCCAAATTCTTCTGGCTGTTGGTATAGAACCGAGTGTCTCCTACGCAGGTCGATAATATACTCACGTTGGATCGCGCAGTCATGGTCGAATCCCTAGTTGCTGGATTCGAGATAAATTTTGCTCGAATGATTATTGCGAAGATACATAAGAGGACCTTTAAGGACACCACCACTTACCCCTTCCCTTGCCTCATCTTTCAGTTGTGCAGGGACTCTAGATTGCCGATTTGGCATTGTGATAAGTTGATCCAGGCGACCAATACCCTAGATATCGGTTTGATTCGAGACGAGGCCAATGTGGCTGCACCGTGCAGAGAGCAGCAGGTTGAGGTGCCTCTACTGGGAGTGGACTTAGTGATTGATGTGGAGCAGATACAGGTTGATGAGCCTGCCCCTCCAGCCCCCATTACGGATGCTCCGACCTCCCATTCTCTGGCCGCCAGTCAGGCCCCTAGCTCCTCCAGAGCCACCCTCTCTTTGGGGTCTGTTGCCGTGCCCTTGGCTCGAGTTCAGAAGTTTGAGGCCCAGATGGCACCATTACTCCAACTTATTAGGCCTTGGATGCATCGAGCGATTGATGAGTCTGCGACTAAGGTGGAGCAGCAGATGATGGACCAAAAGGTTCAGGCCATTCACCAGCGTCTTGATGCGTTCGAGCTGCGTGACTTAGAGTAACCAACCCCCACCATAGATGTGTCTTCTTTTCAAGTGGAGCTATCTAGTCTCCGGGCTGATCTTGACACCCTTCTTGCTCCACCGAAGATTGAGCCCGAGTCGGCCCCCACAACACCGGTTGATAATATAGTGTTCGATGCTTTATTCTGGGATAAGATGTTGCCTCCGCCTACTTCTTCCCGTCATGCTGGGAAGCACCCCCGTTCCAGTCGGGCTTCTGATGATACTGAGGCTGGGACAGCTAGCAAGAGGGAGTGCCAAGAGATTGAGGTGGCTCGGAGGGCTTCGATCTTTGATGAGGAGTTGCGGCAGCTGAGGCTTAGGGAGATTGGCGTTGGTGCCTCTAGCAGTGTGAGCGCCACTGATGGTGTTGTGAGAGTTGAGGTTACCACTACTGAGGGTGCTGAGATTGATGATGTGGGCACTACTGAGGGTGACCCGATTGTTGATCCAATGGGCTTTGGGAAACCGGACCCACCTGCTTGTTGATACGTCTTCAGCGCTATGCTCCACAGGTTAGCTTCACCCGATCCTTTATTCTTTACTTTTTGTGCATTGGGGACAATTGCACTCTATATTGTTGGGGGTGGGGTAAATGGATTGTGATTGATAGAGTGAAGTTTGAGTAACCCAACTCATAATCCTCTCTTGGGGTTTTCTTGGATGATGTGGGCACTACTGAGGGTGACCCGATTATTGATCCAGCGAGCTTCGGGAATCCGGACCCACCCGCTTGTTGATAGGTCTTCGACGCTATGCGCCACAGGTTTGTTCCACCCGATCCTTTATTCTTTACTTTTTGTGCATTGGGGACAATTGCACTCTATATTGTTGGGGGTGGGGTAAATGGATTGTGATTGATAGAGTGAAGTTTGAGTAACCCAACTCATAATCCTCTCTTGGGGTTTTCTTGCATGTGTTCTTTTTCCCCAAGAAACTGTTTTAATTTCTGTTGAACCGTCATGTGTTAGGATTGTATGTGTAGAAACAAGAGAAAGAATGAAGCATGATGGCATAATCAAGAATGAAAAATGAAACCCGTCCAAAATTTGTGATATGTGTTAAAATCTGTAGGCTAGAATGAGTTGAATGTGTTGTCTTTGAGTATGACATGATAAAGAACCAATTTGATCGCATGACTTAAGCTAAAACTTGAACTGGGTAATCTGATAATGAAACAAGGTGCCAAGAGTGTGTGAGGATAGTTGAATGTTTAGACCATTTTGTGCCAATCTAGAACTTGCCCCGTTGTTCCTGCTAGGATAATCTAGGCTAGAAGTTGGGAAGTGATCGTAGGCAATTGTTCAAATTAGTCCACTTAAGCCTAAAATGATCTAACCAAATGGTAGCATTATTCCCTTTTGATCCAAATGTTTGAGCCTAAAATTGACCCTTTTTGTTCAAATTAGTCCACTTAAGCCTAAAAATATCTAACCAAATGTAAGCAGTATTCCCTTTTGATCCAAATATTTGAGCCTAAAATTGACCAATTCTTTTCACCTAACTCACCTTCCCTTAAAATATTGTCTTGGCCCTGGTCCCTCCTTGGACATGTGCACCTTGACTTAGACCAAAAGCCTAAGTTGAGAGTGGCTGAGTAAAAAATGACCTCGATCTTGGCCCTGGTTCGACATCGAACATTGTGCACCTCAACTAATGCAAAATGCATAAGTTGAGGGTGGTTATGAAAGAGGAAACCAAATGAAAAAAGGTATGAAAAGAGTTGTGTGATGAAAAGAGAAAAATAAAGAGGATGTGATTTTGTGCAAAAAGAAGCAAAAAGAAAAGGGTTGAAAGAAACAAAAGAAAAATGAAGTGAAAAGAAAAAGAATAAAGTGCGAAATAAGAGTCATAAAATCAAAAAGTCACATCCATGTTGCAAAGAGTTAAGGGAAAGAAAGTGAAATGAAAAGATTACCAAAAATAGGTCAAGGAAGAGGTAAATAGCCAATGTAATGTCAAGGAGGGCAGAAAGTCACTAAAGGTACCCAAATGTACCACACCTGACCCTGAGCATATGTTACAAGCTAAGAAAGTCCTATAGTGATCCTAGAAACTAGTTTGGAGAGTCTAAGCAGTGAACATAAGGGCAAGCATATGGCATTGAGCACTAACTGTACTTGAAGTTATTTCTTAGCATGAGTGTTGAATGAATCCTTGTACTCAAAATCATATTAATTGTGTGAAAAAAGGGATTTTGTTTGAAGTAAGGGCACTAGTTACATTGTTGGAGAGTTGGTACCTTGGTGATAGTGAAACAGTGTATGTTGTGTGTCTATTGGTCGATCTTTGTCATATTTTGATCTGCATGAGTTAGCTTGTTGAGTCTAAGATAAAAGATTTGCACTCGAAAAGGGATTCGGAATAGAAAGTCATGTGATTGCTTGTGCTTGAATGTCTGCTTCTATCGTTTAGAGTCTTAGTGTGTCGCTTGAGGACAAACAACGAATTTAAGTTGAGGGTGTTGATATACCGTGAGTTTACGGTATTTTTAATAGATGTCACTTAAGAGTTGTGTATGTCTAGGGCCATTTTGTATTAGAACTAATGATTATTGTGCTATATTTGCAAGAAATAGACTTGGACGAGGTTGAGAGAGACAACAACTGAATTTCTGCAGAAGGAGCAATATACAGAGGTGATCTACAGATCGTAGGTCTAGTCACGCTTCGTAGGTTGGTGTCGTAGATGGAGCATCAGGGAAGTCTTGACCAAGTGTGGAACCACGGAAGCCATTGACGGACCGTAGGTCAACCTACAGGCCGGCCTGCACGTCTGTCATTTGTATCAAAAAGTTTGAGTTCTAGTACCTTATGAAAAAGTCTAAGTGTGGAGTCACGAGAGGGGACCCATAGACCGTAGGTCAACCTACGGTCCATTCTGCAGGTCTGTCGTTTGCATCTGAAAGTTGAAGGTTCCAAGCTTCTGAGAAATCGTGTAAGTCCTGAGCTACGGAAGGGACCTACGGACCGTAGGTCGATCCACGGTCCGTAGGTCAGTCTCTTCGATTGAAGCTACGTCCATCAATTTATTTCCTTATTTTGTATCCTTTCTGTTTGGGACTAGGTTTTCTATAAATAGGGTATGTAAACCTCGTTTTTAGGGTTTAGCCACTATTATTTAACTCTAGTTTTTGGTGTGTTCTTGGGAATTAACTTGCAAACATTAGCAATTTGATTTCCTAATTTCGGTTTATAAAGATTCTTGCTTTGAATTTCAATTGGAGATTCTGGGTTTTTTCTACTCATTACGTAAGTTCATGAATTCTTTTTCTAAAAATATGAATTGTGTTCTTGCTTGCATGGGTAACTAAATCCACAACTAGGGTTGTGGGAACCATGAGCGATTAACAAAGTATGAATAGTAACTAAGTAATTCTTGAATAGTGTTATT